>NC_142207.1:32584360-32737209 GCF_049639895.1 Pseudopodoces humilis | reverse complement strand
ATGAAGCTGGCAAATAAAAAGACAATGGCACAATGCACTTTAAGCCTGATGGCAGCAAAACATCTTTGTCATTTCAAATATTCATTATTGAATTGAGTATTCCTAATTTTGCATCATAGAAGTAATAGCTTTTTTTGGCCAAGATAATTATAAACCAAATAACCTGTCAGGCCTAATTATTAAGTACTATTCCTCGTTGTTAAAATAAAATAAAAGTTATCAATTCATTCACTCAGTGTTACAGCAACATGGCAAGAAAAAAAAATCCACACTTGTCATTACAAACCTGAACCTTCTTTTTGTGCTACATTAGCAACAGATGTTCCTAGAAATCAAAACACAGACACATGTACAAGACAATTAGGGCATTGTGATCTATTTCATCTTCTTGGCACAGATTGTGCCAACCTTTAGGCATTTCATCTTCATCGTGCCACGAAGCTCCTGATGACCTTGATCCACATGTGTAGAGCTTTCTGCCTTTCTCACCTGTGTACCAGTCTGGTCATCAAGCCAAACTCCGATCCATGACTGAAGGACATTGCAATGTCCCCTGACTGGAGACAACTTGGTTTTGCACTAAGAATGCTATATTCTACTCACCAAGGATTGCTTGCTCCTGGGTTAGCTCTTGGAAGCGTTCCCGCATGTTCTCCAGCTCCACAACAAGACGACGCTCAGATTCCTCTTTCAGGTTTAAGGCCTCTTCTAACGCAGCTTTTTCTGCAACATAGCCTTCAATAATGCCTGGAAGCCAAGTCAGAATGCACATAAAGCCATAGACAAACTCATCTACTGGGAAAAAAGCAGCTTGAAAACATGAGTAAACAGTTTTTGCCAAACAATGGAATGTGACATAAAAAGGAAGAACTAAAAGATGATTTATGTTTATACTGTAGCTAGGCTTTTGAAGTATCTTAAGGAACAAAATGTACTAGTTAATGTATTCAAAGATTATCAAGATTTTACGAGGCTGACACATCATGAAGTGTCTCCAAATCTGTAGAATTCAAATGGGGATCATTAAGCTTTGATGGCCTGGGATGAGCTTACAACACATCCTCTGCTGAGGGCTGACGTTTGAAGAAACAGAATCTCCAGAAAGTAAGATCAAATGTTAGATTTAGAGCCCAAGAAATCCAGGAAACACAACACACATCATAGATACTTGGAGGGACAAGCTCTGAGTAAACGACACTGCAATCTCACTCAGCTTCCTTTTCTTACCCTCTGCCTTATGAAGCTCTAGTGCCAGCTGGTTCTTGGCCTCACTCTCCTCACTGAGGCACTCCATCAGCTCCTGGTGCTGACTCACCACCTGGGCGGTCTCCCGATTGCAACGGCTGAACTCTTCCTCAAACTGTGCATGGTTTTCATGCATCTTCTCTAGCTACAAGTGAATAATTTCCCCAGCATCAGACCTCAGAGGCACATGCAAGGTAATAATACTGCAGACATTTCAACAAAAAACCTTCTCAAATTTTTAATAATGTTTACACATTAAGGTCCAAGTTTTGAAGTTTCATTTTACTACTAAGCTGACTTTGCCCAAAACTTCTGGATACTTTGGTGAATCCCTGTCCTTGCATACCAGTATTTTTGCCATAAGTCTTGCTTAGGAACTTATGTTTCTTCACTATTCATAAAAATAAATACTTCCCTATTAGCTAAACTGCTCAGCTTGACACTCCCTGAGCCACTTGAAATTTAAAGCATCCTTACACTTGAATTCTTCAAGAGATTCAGTCACCTTTAATAGACAGGGAAGTCCATGTATCAGGTTTCCCAGGTATACCACCAGTAAGCAAAGTATCCTGGATCACAGCTGATGAGGGTCACCTAGAACCCAGATCTGCCATGGCTTGGGCAACTGCTTTAACCACAAGTTAGCTATGTCTCAGTGGAACCATCATCAGTACCTAAAATTAAATTTATGCACCTCATTCTAGGAGGGATTTTTGAAGATGGTGAATATAAATTTCATACAGACACACATATCTGGGTTTCACAAAATACCTGATGAATAGATTAATTTCAGACATGTTTTTTTCCTTCCCGTCTTCTCTTCAATTAGGGACTTCCGTACCCAAAAAACTAGTTATTGTCACACTAAATTAAATCCTCAGATGTATACAGTGCTTGTGCATATACTCCAGATGTGCAGTCTAAACACTGCAAAACTCAGTATAGAAATACTCAAGTTCTTTTATGATACTAAGTGCATCTCCTTTTGTCAGAATTAAAGCAGCATAGAATTACAAGGACGTTTGTTTACTGCTATCTACATTTTCCCCAAGCATTTTGGCTGTAGACTGCATTTTCCTGAACCTGCTTATCACTGTCAAAAAAGCATCAATGTGAAGCAGGATAAAACCCCCTCAAAAAAACTACTGGTCTCCTGAAGTTACCAAACTAATTTAAATTCTAGTTTAGATCTACTTAAGGTGAACAATTTATTGCCTCCCCACAGGATGTGTTAAAAGACTTAGAACTGATTTCACATTTTCAGTGTTATACACAAAACCACAAAACTGTTTGTGTTGAAAGGGATCTTTAAAGACCAGCTAGTTCCAAACCCCTGCCATAAGCAGGGACATCATCCACTAGACCAGGCTGACTCTGTACAGATTAAAAAGCTTTACTTGTTTAGTTGACTCTGTAACCAGTTCCAGAAGTTTCTCCACTGCAGTGTGCAAACGATGACAGATTTTCTGTATTGTTTCTTCACTTTCACACGCCGATTCTGGCTTTGCAAAAACACTTTCACATAAGTACTGGCTCAACTCGGACACCTCGTCAGATGTTGGAGACAGCTGGTTGTGTTCTGTGAGAGTTTCATCAAGCAGCTCCTCTACTGAAAACAAGGAAGCTATTGAAAAACACAGGAAAGTGACAGCTAGCCACAAAACTGGTATCAGCCAGATAACTGACATCAGGCAGTGACATGGTCCTGGACATGCACTATGAGATGAAAACTTGGACACATCAAAAACTCAATGCTGAAAAATCATGAGGGTTTTTCACATGGTTTGGGAATCTTGTGCATACATCAGGACCTGGAACTCTGCATTCACCAAGTCCATCTTTCCTGCCCTATAATCTATACAAGCTTTTCTAACAACATTTTAATAGTTGCACTATTAAAAGAATTAAACTGAGAGAACACTGGTAGACAACTATCTTAAGTGTGGACCAACTTTAAAAGACACAAACATTGCAAAAAGAGATAATCTCTTTCTGATCTTCATCCATACAAAAGGATATGAAAAGGCAGTTTTCAAGAATTTTAATTGACAACATCCAGGTTTGCTGCTTTGTACTCACCTTTTTCTAGGTGATGGTTTTCTTTGGCTTTAAAATACTGCATGAATCCCATTTCTTCCATAATACTCTGAGTTTCTTTAGAATCTCCAAGAGCCAGGCTGTCATCAAGACCAATCTTGCTACAGATAAGGTCCTCAGTAACTATTGTGGCCTTCACCACTTCCATAAGCAGCTTCAGAACGTGCTGATAAGATTCACGCAGTTTTTCCCTGGAACAAAAGCATATTGAACATTTGAAAAATTGCATGCACTTGAAAGCTCTATTTCTATTTATGAAAATATTTTAGTTTTAAGATTAATACTAAGCCAGTTTCTGAAAGATATGAGAGAGAATTCTAGAAGCTTATGCAGCGTGACAGCTTCTCTAATCCACACATCCCCATGACACATCAAACCAATCCACTCCATCTGAAAGCCTCTTGGTCACAGAACCTCTCTCCATTTTTTTAGATTTTTCCAAGATTAGAGACAGCAGAAACCCCAAAACACCAAAGTCTTCGTCACACTGCAAGAAAAATAGCAAGAAAAAAACCCAACTTGCTCTTAATGTCAGAACAGATTGATAACTTAGAAAACCTCAAATAAATTGCAAATAAAAGCAATATATCATCCTTCAACCCTACTATTTTGAGCTGGCTTAGTTTTGCCAGATTATTGATTTCTTTATGAGAAGAGAGGAAACAAGCAAACAAAAAAACTCCAAGCACTAAGAATTATGTAACCAAAGATGAACAGACCTTTCCTCCTTGGACTGCTCAATATCAGACCTCAAGAGGGCTACCAAATTTCCTCCTTCTTGGTTTTCCCTGTCCCGCCGCTGAAGGAGTGTCTCCAGTTCAGAGTTGGTCTCCCCTATCTCATGCTTTAAAGACGCCACTTTCTTTTCCAGCTGTGGAAATACAGTAACAACACAAAGTCAACAATTTTGCTTAAACTTTGCTTTATAAACTCTACCTGAAAACAAGTTTCTAGAAGATTACTTATGTCCTTATATTTATTTGTTCAGATGATACCTATACCAGACTAAAACATATGATTACATATAAATAAAAATACATATTTGTACGTATATATCCACACCCACCTCCAGAATTCGCTGCCAAACAAATTACTGCCATTTTGTTAGAAACTCTGTCTCATAAGTAAGCTAAGCAAATAAGTCAAAATATCTATTTGGGAGAAAACTGCAAAGACAGAAAAGCATTCTGTTCCCATGCCAACATTCTCAACACTCATCAAGTCCTACAAGGAGAGCTGGAATGAGTAATGCATTCCCAGTCAGGAAACTCTTAGCATTACTCTGTTTTCCCCTAGTCTAATATATCACAATAATTAAAACTGCAGTCCCTCTAAAATATAACCCCAAAAACACATTTAAAATCTAAATTTGAAGTAATTTCTCCACACCTGGATAATTATTGTTGCCTTTTCCTGCAGCTGAGCTGATAACATTTCTTGTTCCTTTTGGTGAGCAGCCTGTGCCTTCTCCCTCTCCTGAATCAACATCTGCTCCTTGTCCTTTTTTTCAGCTTCAAATTCATCCTGCATAAATCATATATACTTGGATTTACTGAGAAGAAAAAAGTGCCCAAACACCACCACTACCACCCTCCCAAAAATGCTCAAACAGCCCCTGTATTTTTTCCGTATTCTTTAGAAGTACACATTCTGCCTTTCAGAATAATAAGCTGTAACTTACACATCAACACTTTCAAACAACAAAATTATGCTGAAACTGTGATCAAAATCAAAAATAATGTGGCCAGCAGAACCAGGGCAGTAACTGTCCCTCTGAACTCATCATTGATGAGCCACAATTTTATCTATGAACACCAATACACTCCAAAATTAATTTTTTCACCTATTTTTTACATTGGTAAGTCAAGAAAACAGCTTTCCCCCATGGCAAGAAATAAGACTTCAGAGCAGAAGACCTGCAGACCCAAGCTGACATGAATCCCGAGCCAGTCTGTCCCATGCTTTAGCAGTTAGGAAGGTAAAAAGCAGCTGACAGAAAGGGGTAGGATGACTTTCCTTGACCTAGAACATGGCATTTGTGGACAAAATCTCTGAAGTAGCCTGCTTGTTCTTCTCAGAAGCACTTAGAGAGTATGTCAGAGCACAGACAACAATTCTGAATACCTCAAATCTGCTAGGGGAGGCAGAGGGAAGAAACCAAGGGAACATGTTGGCTTGAAGACAACTGCATAATCAGCACAGGGGAGTGGGAAGGGAAAGGCTTGTAAAAAACTGCATCAGCCACAATACAGCTCAGTCTGACAAATGCAAAAAGATCCAATCTCTTCTGAGACAAAACACTGGTCATCAAGTTCATGTGGCAAAAAAAATCCCCAATTGAATCCATAGTCAGCTGTACCAGCAGGAGAATTAGCCCTGGAAAAGGTTCAACAAAAAGTGAAGTTTCTGGTGTCACAAATGCTTATTAAGGCAGCATAAGAGAAAAAAAAAACAGGGATAATTTCTGGAGTTTCTGCATAACACTCAGTTCAGTCCCAGCTTTTATGGGCTGGAGACTGGGGTTCAGCTGAGGACAGCAGTGCCAAATAACCCAAAACAATTTTTCAGGATACATCTGTGCCCTCTGTTTCAAAAGACAGCTGCAACAGCCAGAGAGAGGTGAAATAGTGATCAGGACTACACAGAGGGCCAGAGGCAGGAAACATCTTGAAAATGCTTATCATGATGCTTATCATGGTGAATCAATGAAAGCAGCGAGTAATAACAAGAGTATCAACAAAGTATCTCATAGACATAGACAAAGTATCTGACTGCCATCACACACTTGGTACAGGCTTAGATGAAACTGAATATTTTGCCACATACACACAGTATGTGCAGTAGATGTGGGATGATAGACCAAGAGCACAGTCTCTGCAGACACTAAGAAGAAAAAGTCTCCAATGACAAACTGAACATGTACACAAGGAATGCTGCTTAGAGCATGTTCCACTGATTTTTTTGGTTTTAGCTGAAGGACACTTCATATCCAGTTCAGGACTTGAAGACAAGCCTGTGGTAAAGACAATTGCCCACAGTAGACTGCTTTATTTCCAGTGCTGTTTTTCTAGTTCTAACACTGTGAACCATGGGAGAGATCTCACTCAGACTGTCATTTTAGAGGCTGAAGAACAAAAATGTTACACCAATTGTTCTTTTTCAGTGAAACACACTCCCAGTGCATACTCAGAAGCACATTTTCACCAGAGCCTACCTTCAGCTGTGCAATCTGCTGTTCCAGCAGCACCTCTGACTGACACTTCAACAGCTCAATCTCCTCCTGGAACTGAAGCTGCTGCTTCAATTTTACCTCTGCAAATTGAGCCAGAAGAGCTGTTCTCACAGATTCTACTTCAGAGGCTGATGCAGAAGCATACAGCTGCAGACAAGGAAGGAAGATAAAATATTTTAGCCACAGTGTTAGAATTAAGGAAAAGATGAAACCAAACTAAACTGACCAAGCTAAACCAAATTCTGAGAGTACATTCACAATCCTCAAGGTCATACAGGGCTGTCATTTATCATCACGCTGAGTATAGAAAAAAGCAGGTTGATAAAAATAGATAAGAAACAACTAGGCATTAGGTATCAAATATCTCCTGTATTCATGAGGCCATCAGGTCAGACCAGCAAAGTACTTTGGACTTACTCTTTCCAAGAGACACTTCCCTAAAAAAAAAACTCAAAAAATAAAGAGGAAAGAGGGGGAGAGAAACACAGACAGCATATTTTGTCAAGATGTGATTTCCCTTGTTCAAATGGGAACAAACACTACACATCTCTATACAGTGCAATTATCCTGGGATACAACAGTGAAAGGTTTGAGAGATTTTTGTTCTTTTAGGGTTTTTTATGCTACTATTCTCTCTAAGAAGAGTCACTGTTGTCATCAGATAGACAAATCCTTTTCCCAGGATGATGCACTTGAAGACTGAATCACCATTAGAACATCCCAGGAAACTAATGAAACTTCCTCCCCTGGCAATCTACTCTTCTAAAAGTGATTTAAGAGTTATTTGGAACAATATAAAATTTTCAATTTAGTAAGTGAAAAAGCAAAAGTTAGTAGTAATGTTTTAACTTAATGTGTTCTGTGGTTATAACTGGATAAAGCTCATTTTGTTTGTGACTTTTCCTACTGTATGAGTGCAATATGTAACACTAGCTGCTGCTTGCATCTGCAGTAGTCAGATTATATCCTCTTACTACTGCCACTATTAAAAAAATTCTAAAACCATCTAGATATACAGCCTTATTTCAAAGCTTAATAAAATTGAATTTACTTTATGATAAAACATGGATTGTTTTGAGTTTAGGTGTTAGCAGCATTCTGACCTCTTGCTCACGTTCATGCTGTGCTTTTAGCTTCCCTAGCTCTTTTTCCAGCTCTATGGAGTACTCTTCCTTATGTTTCCTAATATCTGCCTCATGAAGGTCCTGAAGCTCTTTGAGTGCTCTCTTGTGCTTTTCCTCCATCTGCAGCACTTCTTCACGTAACAGATCCAGAGCCAGACATTTTTCTTCCTCCAGCAAATGCCTTTGATTTCGAAGAGCTGTGTTCAGATCATCCTGCATAAGCATTAATTTAAAAAAAGGAGAGGGAAAAAAAGCAAGTATAAGTATCTTTGCAACCCATTTGTCAAGCACATGTCCTGCTGTATCAAAGCTTTTAAAGTAAACAGGAACAATATTGTTTCATGAAGGATGAGCATACATACATATATACATACTCTCTAAAGCATTTAAATGGGTTTATTTTTCTTATCTAGTGTAAGTTTTGTAAATCCTTACTTATTCAGAAAGATCTTTAGATTCCTAGAGCTGTAACTTAACCTCCAAAATTGCATTTGCTTTGGTCTAATCACTTTCTGAAGACTTACACAACAGCTCTACCAGGGAGAGAAGGTCTGAGCCACAAAATGAAGACCCCCTCCAATCTTAAAAACATTAAAAGATATATCTCATTTGTACCTTTTCCACAAATGATATAGAAAACTCATTAGACTGAGCATTTGGGGCAGGAAGCAACAGATGGATTTAATTTTCAGCTGGAGTTTCCTGTTTCAGCTCAGAATATGGCCAGATAAAATGTGTCTGTGCTGGCACGAAGACATTGTGAAAATATCCCCCAAGAACAAAGGAAAAGGTGATCCCACACAATGTGTCATGAAATTTCACCTCCTGTGCTAGGTTTTCTTTCTGACTCACCTTATGAGCTTCTTCTGCTTCAAGAGCCATGGTTTTCAGCTTTTCCATATTAACAGTAGCTAGCTCAATTTTCAAATTATTTTGGATAAGTTGAAGTTCTTCAGCATGCTTTAATTTCAGCATCTCAACCTCCTGAAGTAGTTGTGCCTGATGCATTTTATCCTGCTCTTGAAGCTGCTCCCTGTGCTGCAGCTGCAGCTTCTCCAGAGCCCAACTGTGTTCATCTCTTACACTCTGAATTTCAGATAGGTAGGAAGACTCCAAGGAATCCAGATTTGATAAGTGCTTAACCTCCAGCTCATCAATTTGGGCCTGATGCTTTGTCTGTAGTTCAGCAACACAACTTTCAAGCTGAATCTGCTGTTTACTTTCCAGTGTAGATTTAAGTGTCTCAATTTCAGCTTGGTGTTTTGCCTGAAAATCAGCTGTCAGAGACAAAATCTGCTGCTTATGCTTCTCCTGTAACTGCTGACTTTGGAGTTCCAGCTCATCCACATGTTTCATTTTCAGCTTTTGGAGAAGAATCTCTTGCTCAGTTGTGAATTTCTGAGTCACTGCTTTGTGTTCCTCCATAAACCTGTATTATTTCCAAGAAAATTAAGAAGCTATTGTCAAAAAAGGCATTGTTTTTATTTTTTAAATGATTGAGCTAATAAGTAATAATCCAAGGAAAATAAATAGAGCTCACTTAACCTCCACAAGTTTTACTTGATGCCTCAAATAGAGAAATAAATTCAGAGCAAGCAACAACAATGATTTCATAGCCACATAATTAAAGCTTTCTGCAATGTCACCTGGGAGTATCTGGTTATTACTAGAGAACCTGGCATCCCTATTAACTTACAAATAGAGACCGACATGTTTGAGAAATACTAACGTGACAGTATCTCATGGTGTATATATTGCTACATCTCAAATGTGTTATCTGCAAATAAATGAACTGTCATAACAAACACCTCTAAAAACACCTGGTAAAGACAGACATAAAATCACTGTGGAGATGTATGTGGGATACTTGGGGGCTCCACCAAACCCAGCTGATCTCTCCTTAAAGCTTGATGCAGAAAATCTAGTATCTGAAGTACTGCCATTTACTGCAATCTACTGTAACTACAGGATTTTTGCATGCACACCAATAACTGAAAAAAAAACTTGTCTAAAAGTTAAGTTGCTGCTTTCAGTGTTTACTTACAGTCATTATTTCTCCAGTCTTGTTCTGTGAACATATTTTTGGGAAGGGAAGAAGGGATAAATTTGAAGCAAAGCATGCAAATACCAATATGAGCTTGTTTACTTCCCTTAATTCACTTGAAACAACAGGTGTAGGAAGGGGAAGAAAAACAGTAGTTTCAGAACTAAAGAATACCAAAGGGGGCCCCATTAACCTCAGCATTCAATGGTTAGCACAAGTTTCATTCACCAGGAAAAGCTTGTTTACATTCATTCGAATTGTTTAAAAACAGAGAATTTTTCCGCTTATGTGGAGGCCCAAGTGCCTTAACCCTGGAGAGACACCCCTCTAGATTAGGGTGGGGAAAACCTTGTTCTCACGGGTTTTTGCAGCCACACGTTAGTACCTGTTGGGTTCTGGTGTTCTAGCGGTTTGTGGAAATTGGTAACACCCTTGTTCAGCCCCCGTTTGCCATTTATGTAAATTTCCTGGAATCTTCTTTCTTCCCTTAACCCCCATTGGCTCTGTTTTCCTGCAGAACTCCACCCCTGTTGCCCTATTGGCTCTCCCAACCTTTAGCCACTCCCATGCACCACTTTCCTTTATCCCTACCGGCCCTTGACCATCAGATGCACCCCTTCTGCCCCCATTTTACCCTGAGCCCTCAGACCAGTTCTTGTTCTCATCCCTGAACCTGTTTGTGGCTGTGTTCAATAAACCAGTTGTTGGATTATCAAACGAGAATCCATCCCTTTGTCTTAAATCACCAGTATTTTCTACTGGTGTGCTCCAGGCTGAGTGACACAGGTCATCCTCTGGGATCTCGTTGTGGCCCAGGCTGTAACACACTTATATATCCTGTCACGCTTCTCTTTGAAGGCTGGTCTATGATTTCCATCTCTGCTGTAACTCCTAACAGGCAAAACCCGACTACATTTTATTTGCTAGACTAGATGAAATGCCTTTACACAAAGCAAAATCTACAGCAGATGATAACAGACAACAGTGCTGTTCCCTGGGACAGCAGCTTTATATATGTAAATCAGATAGTGCCATCAAGTGACTACCTTGCACTCTCACTAAGTTTAAAATAAGACAAAGCAACTCTAACAATGAGTGAGCTTCTAAGGGAAACTTACTTGTTTTGTGCTTCCAGGAGTTTCAGTGCACATTCTTCCTGCAGGCTGAGTGTGGCTTTTTCCATTTCTTTCGCCATGACAGCTTTGACTGCCTCCAGGTCAGCTTCGTACTGCTGCTGAGCTTTCTGCACAGCCTGGGCACCTCCAAGGCTGTCCTCCAGCTGCTGCAAGTTGTTTTGCTGCTCCTTCACCAGCTTTTCTAGCTCTAGAATTTTGGCAGCTTGGTGATCTTGAAGCTGAATCATTTCAGCTTCACGGAGTTCAAACTGTTTCTGCAAGTTCTGCTTCTCAGATTCTGCTCTGGTTTGCAGTTCTATGTGCAATAGCGATAACTTCTCTTCTGCTAGGATTCTCTGGGCCTCACTTTCACATTGCCATTTCTTCTCTTTTTCTTTGTACATATTCTCTATTTTCTGGACTTCTTCTCTTAATTCATTTTTGTGATCCTCAGCAATTTTATATTTTACCTGTGAAGACAATTATTTAAAAGAAAAAAGAATAAACCACCAAAACCAAACTGAAGTGCATGAAATGAACACTCAGGTATTTAAGGTCTTGGAAAGATTAAATTCTTGTAGTGAAGTAACCCTTCCTAATGAAAGTAAGGCTGAAATAACTAAATTTATAAACTGACATGATGCATTGAATTCAATGCATTATTAAGAATTAATCTGGGTTATTAAGATAAGAAAAAAATAAGGCAGAATTCTATAATTAATATGGTACTCTATGTTGACTTTTCTTGAGGTCGTTTATCTTCTTTTCAGGTGTTCAACTTACACAGCTATGGGCATCTTAGGTGTTTATATTAGGCATGAATAAAACCCCTTTTTAAACTTCTTTTAAAAGCCACATAAAAAGCGTGTAACATAAGAACAGAAGCCAAAGCAGCAAATGACTGCTCAGTGACAGAAGGCAAAAAAAGACTCTCTAGCTTTCTCCATCAATTTCTAAGCCTGGAAAAGGATACATGGCTCTTTAAAAAGGGTGGAAAGGAGGACTTGATAAATAAGAGCTTCACCCATCTAATTCTCACAAGCACTCAAATATGCAACAATTTAAGCAAGGGATTAACATCCAATCTAAGTTAATTCTCAGACTGAACAGCTGATTTAACATGTAAGAGTGATGGTACTGTGTATGATTGTCTCAGCTCTAAGACTTTGAGGTACAAGAATTATACCAAAACAGAAATGTATTCCAACATTTGTGTCTATCCAGGCAAGTACATTTAAAGTTTAGCTACTATCCCCAAACCAGGGACTTCTAAGTGCAAGTGCTGCCTTCCCCTCCCTTGGCCTTCCCACCAGGCTGGAGCTTGCCCAACTCTACACAAAACAGTTCTGTAGTACAAATTACCTTTTCCATTTCTTCTTTCAGATGCTTTTCATTTTGCTCAGAAAAATCTTTTTGTTTTATAATCTCTTCCTTTAAATGCCTTATTTCCTCTGAGAGCTCTGCAATACGCTGTTTCTCAGAGCTGGAGAGAGCGAGCTTGGCTTTGTGCTCTTCCTCCAACACAGACACCTCTATCTCAACCTGACATGCTACATCTTGAGCACTCTGGAGACACAGCTTGGTGATTTCTGGAAGGAAAAAAAAAAACCTAAAAAATCCAAGCCAGACAATAAAATGACATTCTGGAATTTATTTCAACAGCTCCTATTGATGCACAGAAATAAAGCTGAATGTTGTCAGCTGTGCAATTTATCCATACCCATGCTAACTACAGGACAAGGAGAACCCCTTAGCTGGATGATTTTATATACTCTGTTCCATTTTATCACTGCCTTGGGAATTTACCAGTATTAACACACACAGAAATAATCATAAAACTTGTGGCATGACCTCCCTCCTTATCTGCAACAGCCAGAGGAGCAAGCTTTCTTTATGGGCAATGTAATGACAGATTTATGGAAGTTTTATCTGCTCTTTTGCACATCATATTATACAAGGCATTTCCCTGGAAGTCAGATGGGACAAATCTCTAAACATTCTTATTTAAGCAGTTTTGATAGTCTCTCTAGTATTAAAAATAAATAATTCAAGGTAAGAATTATAACTGCAAATTTAAAAAGCTTTACTAATCCTTTTAACCAACATACAATGGAATACAACTATAACCATGTGTGTCAAATTAGCTAACTAAGTTATGTATTGTTAGTCCAAATGTTTGTATGACAGTGCCCTTCTAGGCACCAGAAATGGAAACCTGAACAACTCCTTTTAGCAACTGTTCCACAGTTCTAGTAGTTTTTACTACAGAATAAACAACTTCAGGTCACCAAATCTTCTGAAGTGCAACTCAACATGCCCGTAAGTGCTCAACAAAAGGGATTAACATCTGTTCAATGTTCCCCATAGTTTAGGGTAAACTAATAAGTTGAAAACTTCTTCAGATAAGCCTGTTCAAAGAAAAATATAAGCCACACAACCAACTTACTGTTTCCCTTCCCAGTCTATCAGGCCATCCTACCTTTAGAATGTTCTTCTGAAAGTTGGGCACGGAGCTGCTCAAGTTCTAAACAATGCTTTCTTTTCATGGCCTCAATTTCTGTTACATATTTGTCTGACAGATCCATCTTCATTTTCATCAGGTCCTCTTTATACTCAAGTGCAAGGGAGGATCTTAAGGAATCCAATTCATGCTTGTGTTGTTCTGTAAGCTGTAGCTGCAAACAGGCAAGTTCTTCCTACAGAAATAAAGTGTTAGGTAGAGATCTTTAGCTTCTAAAAACCATGATAAGAACCTTTCAATGAGAGAAAGGAAAATTCCTTTTCCAAACACATAGTCAACTTGAAATAAGTTGAGCAAAAATGTTGAGATCTTCAGTCACAGCAAGGTGCATGAAAATAGGGGCATAAATTTAAGAGGGAGCAAATTAGCATCTTGGCTTGAAGAGAACATGGACAGCCACAATTACTACCAGAACTACAGAGAAGAGAAACACCATGAATTCTGCACTTGTGTAGAAGAACTGATAAGCTCCTAACTCAGCACAGGATAATCCAAACACCACACAAAATTACAAAGCACTGTTTCAGCTGTACTTCTCCACAGCCTCTCTGAGGCTGAGAGCTATTTAAAGATGGTAATTTACAACATTCCTGTCAAAAATAATTAAGCCCTACTACACATCTGAAATTAGTTTACTCTTTGTAAGAGCTAGGAATCAGACATCAGTTTTCATACAGGTCATGTGAAGAACAGTAAAGCTTAAAATATAGCAAAAATCCTACCTGTTGTTGTTCAAGCTGTTGGTTTAGCTGACCAAGTGCACCACTTCTCTCTTTCTCAGCAGACTCTTCAAAAAGTGTGACAGAAGAACTGAGAAAAGGGTTTTAAAGTTTAAGGCTGTGATATGTCATGAATTCAGTTAAATTTACTTGATGACTTATGGTGTAGTACTGAAAGCAAGCAAAGAGCAACTATAACAACTGCTCAGGACTGGGCCATCACCTAATACTCAATCCCAATAGATTTAGATGCTATCATCTTTTATGGTAAACAAAAAGAAAATGGAAGCATGCTGTCATAAAATGAAAGGGAAAAGAACAGATCACCTGATATCCCCTACTTGATCTTGACTCATTTCCAACTCCGACAGTGAATAGTCCTTCAGTTCTTGCGGTCTCTGATGCAACAAAGTCAATTCTTCTTTGTAGTTTTCTTCAGCAACAATTAACTTGTTTTCAAAATAAAGTCTCAGTTGTTCCAATTCAGCTTCGTGCTCCTTGTTTCTCTGCTGACACTGCTGTTCAAACTCCTGTTTTAAACACTCTATTTCTTTTACCTGTGATGCTCGAGCCAGGAGCTGCTCTTTTAGCTCTGGAATGGAGGCAAAACCAACACAAGCACTAAGAATATATATCTTTAAGCTAAATGATTCTGTGAAGATTAGATTTAGTTGCAGAGTGTCAGTGGTTTAGGAATGGCATTGCCCCATTAATATTCCCATGAAAAACACCACAAGCCACTTCCTTCTCAATGGGACTCACAGAAGGCAGAGATCACAGGTTGAAGTAAGAGCCATTCACTGGAAATAGCAATGAGATAAGAAAAATGAATTTCTGAAAGACAAGAACTCCTTCCTCTGAAAACATTCTCAGTTACAGTTACAGTACGTTCAGAGAAACCACTCACACTAAGAATCAAAACCACCAGCACAATGTTAGGTCTCATTGTTTTCTTACAGTACAGGACTAGGCTGGTAACAAGCAGAGTCATGCACTATTGCTTAACCTTCACACCTGCTTGCTGTTGTAGCACCCAGAAGCAATAAATTATTCAAGAACATTTAATTTGCTCCAGGCAAAACTATCCAAACAAAACCAAACTGAGCATAAACTGCGCAGAAAACCAAAAATCACAGGAAGGAAAATAAAATCAATTCTGGATTACTTTAATGATGGTTTGCTACCCATTGTGTGCTCAGAGGCCGAACTGTCTGGATTAAAAGAATCAACCAGTAAAACAGGAATGCAAGTAAAAAGCAGCTACCAAGGCTGCCCTCCTTCCAGAGAGTGAGAACAATGGCCAGCATTGCAGCTTTTTCATCAGCCCTCCAAGAGATTTCTTCCCCCGCTTCTGTATTAAAGCAGCAGTAACAATTTGGGAAGTTAAAAGGTAGGGAAAAAGGGGGAAAAAAAATCTCAAGAGATGTAAGTTTTCCCAATAACTCAACTTTCCAAATAATTCAAGTTAGTTAAATCCCCAAAGAATCAACTGAAGTGGGAAATACACTTGGAGGAGTTCCTTGAAAAGAAACAACTTGCCTGGAGGCAAGCAATTGCTTATGTTACACAAGAGAAACTTAAGAAACATTGATGGAAACAGAGGATGCCAACCAGGAGTAACACAACTGATTGTCACAATGTGGTTTTGTGTAGCAAACAAGAAAATGCACTCCCAGCATGAAAAAATTCTCACTGAGAAGAAATAAGTGTTCAAGGCTAGGTTGGATGAGGCTTGGACAGTGGAAGGGGTGGAATGAGATGATCTTTAAGGTCCCTTCCACTCCATGATTCTGTGAAGTCCATGGTTCAAGCCGGCTTGCAAAGGGAGAAGCTGCCAGGCACAGGGACCAGAGGAATCAAGTGACAAGAAGGGACAAGGGAAGTCCAAACTGATGCAGGTAGGTTTTGGGTAGCCAGCAAAATCTACTAGCACAAAATTAACCCAAAAAAGTGTTTTGTTGTTTTGAACCGGCATGCCATTCTTACACCACTGCAGCAACCCCATCATGCAGCTGCTATGATTTAAATCCTACCATCAACCCAAATGCATGGTCAAATCATCACTCAAATGAAGAACAGCAGAGTAAAACAAAACACCTTTGAGATGTCACATACCAAAAGAGAGCCTCACCTGGACCATGAGCCTGCATTCTGGTCTCATCACCTTCAAGAAAGATGAAGAAACACAAAGGGTCCAAAGAATGGGATTGTGAGTGATTAGAAACATGGGAAGACATGTGAAATGTTAAAGATTAGATCTACAGAGAAGAATTCCAGCAAATACTATGAAGTGCTATGTACTATAATTCTGTAATATCAAAACAAAAAAAAAAATGAAATAGTCAAGGTAAAGTCTGCCTAATAGAAAAAATTACTTATTTAGTGTATGACCAAACCAATCAAAGAAAATGGTTGCTCTAATACACTTCAAAAGCTACCTACAGTTATATTATTCAGAAAATCTGTAAGTAGTATTTGAAGTATGTTACATGTGCCTTCTGTTCTAACTACCCCAGCAGAACTCAAAAACCTCAAGACAAGAGTTTCAACACAAGAACACTGGCAGAGTCATGGTTTCTAGGTTGTTGGCTTTTTTCCCCAAATGTTCTTTAATATGTTATACATGTCTGTGCACACACATCTATGAGATGCTATATTTTATTTCAAAAGCGGATGTCATCTCCAACCACTACACTGCAAAACTGGATGTTTCATTTAATACACCTGGGTCTCAAAGCAGAAATACAAATAGGATCATGTTACTGCACTGACCAGCATTTTCTCCAGTTTTTAATTACATGATACTTAATTTGAAAATCCTTTTGTTTTCACTGAATGTTTTCATAGTGTGCAGGAAGTGAGTGGGAAGGGAAAGGAAAAGCACAGAAATAAGCTTTTCCTCACAGTCATACCATGCTTTTTGACACTGTAGAACCGGTCATCTGACACTGACCCACCTCAATCTAGAGACAGATCATACAGTGCATGCCAGTGCACTGTAGCCTTCCTGTGTGCTTCTGGTACTCAGTTTAAAAGCATTTTGTGTAAATAATGTCTACTTCTGTATGAAGAAGAGGCAAAAACCAAAATGTGTTGGTTATGAACATACCACTTAGCTCTTGTCGATTTGCTCGGGTACTGTCAAGCTGAGACCAAAGCTGTCTGATTTCTTCTTGTGACTGAGCCTTGAGTTGCTCATGCTTGACCTGAAGTTGGTCCAGCTACAAAAAAACCCCACTTGTTAAAACACCAAAAAAAACCAACAAACCCACCACAAACAATTTTGTTCTCAGGATTTATTTTACATGCAAGAGACACTTCTGTCAGAAATAGGTGGAAACAGTGACAACACCACTCTCAGATCCTGACAGTATAAGAGATCTCAGTAGCAGCATCTCTTAACTATTACACTCCTCTCAGAGGGAAGAATGTGTTCCTGAGGTCATAATTATCTTCACTGGCAAGAAAATAAGGTATTAGCCAGACAAAAACGAAATGTGAGAACCAGAAAATTTGGAATATATATACAGAGGAAGAGATGGCACCAAATGGCACAAAGGCAACTGCATTCCAAAGGTTTTGAACTCCTGTGGAAACTCAGTATTTACCTGCTTCATGATTCATTTTGATTTTTCAATAACATCCCTAAATGCAAACAGGTCACCCAAATGATATGTATATGGTCTAGTTTTCATTGCATAAAGAGTAATCAACTACTCTAAACAACTAAAGAAATGTTATTTACCTCCTTCTGAAGCTCCTGTTCCTTTTCTTGGCTTTTCATCTTTATGTCTTCTAGGAGTTGATTATGTTCAGCCTGCAGCTGTTCTTGTAATTTTGTGATAGCTAACTGGTGCTGCCTCTCCAATTCTACACATTTCACTAAAATTAAAAATTAGTTCTGTTACTCTGTCATCCCAGTTAATGAATAACCTGTACAGCTTCTGTGCAACAAAAATAGGAACACGTGTCTCTAGCTCAAGCACTAGCTTTTAGGGAATCACAGAAATGCTTGAGAACAGTAAATTATTTCAGTCAAACACTTCCATGCACTGCTTTGTAATTCTCTGCATCCCACACTGTCAGTTAGCCAAGAGACAACCATTTGTTCCATTAAGCCTTAACTATTCACAACCCAAATGCAATTTTTTTGTTAGAAAAAGCTTCTATTAATATTAATCACATTTTTTATTAACTCAGCAAGTGTCAAAACAGGTTTTCAGATAGAAGCAAAACAGCACCTCCCTTTAATATTCACCTTACATCTCATACTCTGTGGAAGTCAAAATGCAGCAATGCTATCCAGGTTTTAAACAATTCTTCATTTACAACCTGTTGTCTAGACAGTCTTAGGCCATCATCCCAGGTTTTAAATAAGGCTACATAAATACATCTTGTATGTGCTTTTATACATATTGTAAAATCACTTAACTATGTCACTATTCAATAAAACAGCTGCCTCCCAGACCATGATACTTACTTTTAGATTGTACATTCTCAACAGAAAGAAGCCCCAGCTCTGCTCTGACTTTTTCCAAATCCATTTCCAGAGATTTCTGCAGTGCGATCATCTCGGTCTCATGTTTTTCAGACAGCTCCTCACACATGTTTTTTAAACGTCTATCAGACTCTATTTCCCAGTCTCTTTTGAGGGTCTAAGAGAGTAAGACATGCATTATATTAAAACAAACACATTTAGTAAATTAATAAGGTTTTATTTCTCCATTTATTTGTCCTTTACAATAAATGTGTAGCAGATCTGGGACTTGTAACAGCTCTTGTTTTCTGAAAGGAGCTTTATTTTTTCCTTGTATAAAGAACAGAATTTGTACCTCTAATGCCTGGACATGTGTGTCTTCCATTTCCAATTCTATTTTCTTTCTCTGGTCAACTGTGAAATAAAATACTTATTAATAAATTTACATAAAACATTAAATTATAAGTAGAAATATGGATGAGATTACAATTTTCAACATCAAACTCAGGACTTATATGGGCAGGCATAGAGCAGGGCAAGATGCTCAGTTCATCCACACCTGCTTCAGGTGAACACTGGTTCACTTTCATTTTAGAAAACAAGCATTCTAGAACTTACAGCTTCAAAGACTACTCAGAAAGTGAAGTTCAATTTAATTAGTAAAGCCTGCTGAAGTCTACAGAGAATGTGATACTAAAAAGAAAAATAACCCTAAAGGTACAAATTCAAATGACTATTGATGTCATTTTAACATTTCACTGCACACCACTACGAGCACAAAATCACCTCCAGAAAGACAGAAGTAGCACACAGCAGCAGCAGGTAGGAAACTTCAAATTTCTTCTACAAATGTCTAGGAAAAAAGACTGCAAAACAGATGCCACTATCTGCTCAGTTATCACTGACACAAATAGATTCTTCCTTTCCAGCTCCTCCCTCAATTAATTCCAGCTCCTTGTTCGGTCTCTTTTTTGGTTTGCAGGAACCCTGTAAAGGTCTATTAGCCACCTTCCCACAGCATCAAAGCACTGTTACCTAGGCTTACTTATAATATTTAATAGTTTATAATATGCAATCATTATTTCAAGTCTTTTCATGAGAAATGAAAACTTAGGGATTAAACTGGAATTAAGTTGCATTGGCGAAACACACCTTAATGGGATTGCTATTAAGAACTGCCTCTTGGCCTCCTCCTGCTCCCAATCTCACTGTGATATCAGTTCACTGCACTACTGGTGGTAACAAATGATTTCCCTTCTTTTAGATCAAAAAGAAACACCCTTAAATGAATGTTCTCTTTCTCTTAGAGAAGGACACCTAAAGGAATGGTTTCTAAACCATATTTCAGAGCTCAGATGGGTGTGATGAGCACTGCAGAGCCTAGCTGGAGGCCTGCAACTAGGAGTGTTCTCCATTAATCCACTGGAATACAAGGAAAAACTTCTTTTCTGTGAGGGTGACAGAGCCCTGTAACAGGCTGCCCAGAGAGGCAGTGGAGCCATTTTCTCTGCAGATATTCAAAACATTCCTGGACACAATCCCATGCAAATTGCTCTGGGTGGAGCTGCTCTAGCAGAGGTTTGATGATCTCCAGAGAGCCCTTCCACCCCGACCAGCCTGTGATTCTGTAAACTTCTTCAGTGAAGTGCTGCAAGATTCACCTTTCTTCAGAAATTTCTCAAGCTCTGCCATACAGGTAAAAAATGGTCTGACCTGGAAAGAGAGAAATTTCCCAAACAATGCCAAGAGCATCATCAGCAGGCCTTCAGTACTATGAGGTGCAGCTGCCTTCTTACTTATGCCACAATACCATCTTACATTAAGCGCAGCTCAAAGGACACCCAGCTACAGGTTCTCACTGAGCCTTTCAGTTCCTTCCCAATTCCTTCCTAACACTAAAAGGGTAAGCCAGGAAGCATTCACACATCTTCTCAGAAAGACAACAGTAGCGCTGACTTCGGGAAAGAAGAACCCTGAGAACATAAGGGATAAGAGCCCTGCTCTTTGCACTGATCAAGTTCTTTATGAGAACTTGGTCTAAAGCCTCCTGAAAGAAAGTAGTTCAGTTTAGCACTAATTTACAGATAAAGAACAACTAAACTTAGGTCTGCACAACTTCATTCTTATATATAAAACACGCACTCTTGCACATGGCAGCCCTGCCCATACTAGAGGTAACACCAGCTGTCATTCACAGGCCAGCTCTACACCAAGACAGGAACCTGTGCAGGAAGAAAATACTTATTCCCCAGTTTTAGTACCTAGTTCTTGCTGATACTTGGACTTAAGGTCTTCTTTTTCCTTCAGACACTGTTCTTTCATCTTCTCCCACTCCAGCTGGTGGCGGCTCTGCAGAATCGCTACCTCCTGAGCACGTTTGTCATTGAGCATCTCCCGCAGCTCCATGAGGGCAGTCTCCTTCTCTTTCCTCAGGTTTGACTGTGTAAGCTCCAGCTGAGAGGTGTGTATATTGTTTAAGGTCAGGCGTAAAGCTTCCAGTTCAAGGCTGTGCAGTGTCTGCAGTGGAGTAAAAAAGGGTTTCTCCCTCCCCTCTAATGAAATGTGCTTGCTTTTTCATGACTAGTTTAAGTTTTGACTGTTAAACACATCTGAGTTTTGCCTTTCTGTACTTGGAGACTGTTTCTTTGTGGCAAGGACCCTTCAACCCTTAAAATAAGCTGCTATAATGAGACTTGAATGTTCTCAGTGCAATGTAAAAGGCTTTCCTTACCTGCCTCCTAATTTCCTCCCAAATATCCTGTATCTGTCTACTTCCTGATATCAAAGCAGAACACAAGCTCACCCCAGCCCTTCACTGTCTTTTGAAAGAGCTCTTTATGTTTGGTGTTGGTTATAATTTGTTAACAAAGTAAAGATCTAAGTGATATTGGAGAAGTAGAAATAAAATTCACTACTTCTCAATTCTTAAGTAAGCTAACCAGTGTACCAACAGGTTATAATTTGACCTAAACCTAGACATATTCTTTCCATTTCCACTTTGCATTTAGTGGAAATGTTCAAAAACCCAGGAAATATATAGAAGTAAAAGTCAGGGTTTCACACTTCAGCTTAGCAAGAAAGCATTCCTAATTATTAATAGTAGGATAATTAAAAAGGGGGGAGGGGTTTATATCCTTTATAGAATTTACCTGTTAAACGTGCCAAAACAAAAAATTACAAAGCTGTTTTTTCTCTCTTAAAATCATCAATTTAAACATCCAGTTTTCTTCAGAATTCATGTTAAAATATAATTGCAGTGAGGATTCTGGAGAACTCCTCTAAAAAATATCTACTACCACTCACTAAGAGAACACTCCATTGACTTTGGTTGCAGCACCATGTGAAAGAGCACATGTAAAATCCACAAAAATTAAGGAGAAGGCTCCTTGATTTCTGTGTATGCTGGAGATCATCAACAGTCAGCTAAGAACTATATTAATCACTGTGTTTCTTGTTTTCACCTGGGATTGGAGCTGAGCTTGCTCATGCTCTGCTCTGTGTGTGGCTGCCATTTGCTGCTGGAGCTCATCTAGAAGGTTCCTCTGTTCCTCCTTTAGCTCAGCACGGAGCTTCTCCATTTCCTCTGAGTGTTTAGCAGCCAGCTCAGAGATTTCCCGATCGTGCTCTCGTTCATGAACCTGCAGAGAATACTCAGATGACAAGCTTTCTTCAAAATATGTTTGTTTAGCCCTAATTATGGAACAAGAATTATCCCCTCCTCCTGATCCCAAAATGAAAACACCACAGAAAGAAATAATAAATAGAATTTTGCATATCTAAAATGTTTACACTGCTTACGTGACAAGGCAAAATTACTTTACTTTTCCAAAACAAACCAAATTACACCATGTACCTTTTTTATTATAGCAATCTCTTCCTTTCTTTTTTCTTCCAACTTCCGTTGTTCTTCCACTTTGTCTTTTATTTCAGCATTTAACTCTTCTATCTGAAAACAGGCATACAAACATTAGAAATGGCTACCTTAAGCATTCCAAAACCCCACAACTCCTGCAGTTTTCAGGGTTTCCTACCTCTCTCTTGTGTGCCAAACTCACTTCAGTTAATTCAGTAAGGTGCTGATTCTCCATCTTATCCATTTCCTCTTTGTAGTGCTTCTCCATCTTGGACTGAGCCTCCTGGGCAGCCTGACAGGACTCCTGCAAGAGAGCCTCAAGCTCCAAATGAGCCTTTTTCAACTGGGCAATTTCTTCAGTCAACTGGCTTTTTTCCTCACTATATTCAGTAGTCTTTTCCTTTATTTCAGCAGTAAGTTTATTAATTTGTTGGTTGCTGAGGTTTAACCTGTCCTCATAGCTCAGTCTTTCACACTCCTGTATTTCTTTGATGTTTTTCATTTCAGCATTAAGCTCATGGATGTTTTTCTCAAGGTCCTCAATGATGCTAGCATTCTCTGCAAGTGCTTGTTCTGCTTTTAACAGATCCTCCTCAACGTGGGATAGTCTCTCTCTTAAGGCTGCTTTTTCCTTCAACAAAAGTGCTAAATTTTGTTCTTTAGTACTGATTTCAGCTTTGAGCAATTCCTGTTCTTTTAGCAATGTCTCTTCAGATATGGGTTTCTGACTGCACAGCTCTGCTATTCTCTGATTTTTAGCCTTCTGAGCATTAAGCTGGCTTTGCATCCAATCCCTTTGACTTTGCAAAGCTGCTAACTGATGGTCAAAAAGAGCCTGCACTTCGCTTGTCACGGAATCAGAAGCTGTTTTCTGCTCCTGAATACCTCTCACTAACTCCTCCTGAGTTTGCAGCTGCATCACCAACATGTCTCTTTCCTCCTGGAGGTCTTTCACCATTTCTAGCCATGTACAGGGGTTTGACACTTGTGCTGGAGATGGCTGGCCTCCATCCTCACTCTGCTGTTTTACTAGAAGCATGAGTTGATTTTCAAGTTCTTTCTCCCTCTCCATTTTCTGAAGAAGTTCTTTTTCACAACAGATCCGTGCTTTGTGTTCTTCCTGCAGTTTTGCATGCATGTGAGAGAGCTCAGACATGGCTTTTTCCCAATTTCGAACAGCTTCTTGGGTATCCTGATAAGGCATTTCCAAGGCTGACTCCTGATGGAGCTGTTCAGCTGGCTTCAGAGGTCTCTCTGCTAAACACATCATCTCATCATCCTCTGTGTCACCGTGGTCTCCAATTTTATTTTGCTGCAGGGAGCCATCTGACATATATGAAACAAAGGCTTCTGCTCTCGCCTCTGCCTCTTCAAAAACATCTTGAGCCAAGCCACTGAGACATGTCCCGTCATCAAGGCTAGAGTTTAATGGAGAAGATATAAAATCTCTGCTGGGTCCTAGGAGCACACTGTTGTCTAACCCATACATACTGCATCTGCCCTCTTCAATGGCATGGCCCTCTGAGGAGCTGGACACACAGGAGTCTTCTGGAGTTTCTGTGGAAATGAGGTACTTAGCCAATATACCTACATCACCACTGAAAAGCCCTAGTTCTGACAAGGGTTCTTCAGACAGGTTCTCCCCTTCACTACTTCCATTATCCTTCATGATCTCTAAATTCTTTGTTTCTTCTAATTGATTCCTTGAGGAGTCATGCTGGAACTCCAGTTCTCCATGCACTGGCTCATCTCTAACTTCTGACTGGTCTGCTGCGTCCCACATCTCCTCAAGATCCACTCCCTCCAACTGAGACATCCTTGATAAAATATGGCTTTCCCTCAATTCCAATAACTTTTTATTAGAGACTATCTCTCCTTCATGCTTTTGCCTTACATCTATACTTTTTTCAGCCTCATAAAGTTGCTTTTCATTTAATTCCTGGATGTAGGAATTCAGTTTCTGAATCTCCTCATTCAAGGACTGTTTTTCTTTTTTATATCGCTGGGCTTCCTTCACTTGCTCTTCTGCATGAGAAAGTCGATAGTTAAGGCCATCAATTAAATCCTTGTATTTAGTTTCTATTTCCGATTTTTCCCTCTGGAAGTCTTCCCGTTGGTTTTCAAGTTTCATCTTCAAATTTTCTTTACTAATTTCAGATTCTTGAAGCCTTATATTTAAGTCAATTATTATGCCATTCAAATTCTGAATGTGTTCTTCAGAATTCAAAGCACAGAGTTCTTTCTTTAACTGTTCAAGTTCACTTTTATATTTTAAAATAATTTCTTCTTCATAGACCTGCTTGGCTTCTGCAATCTCTCTTCTGTGGCACTTCTCCAGCTCATTTCTCAAGTTATCCAGCTGTCTGCAAATATCCTTCTCATGACTGATTTTCAGTTCTTCAATATGTTGCTGTTCTTTTACTTTGGATAAAGCGATTTCTTTTTTTAATTCTGTTATTTCTGAGTCCCGGAGAGAAAGTGTGTGCTGTAGTATAGACAAGCCAGATCTTTCTGATGTCAGGACATCTTGAAGACTTTTAATAAATTGTTCTTTTTCAGCTATGCTTTTGTATAGCTCTTGCATTGTATCTTTCATATCCTCTTCCCTTTGGACAAGAGGGTTTTCTTTACCTTTGGTATTCTTAAAAATAAAACATTACATATAAAATATGCCATGATTTCATTTCCTTAAACGTCACGTTTTTAATTTGCATTCAGAAATAATGCTTAAGTTTAAGGTTTCTATTTATGGCACTACTAATTACATTCTTAAATTAAACCAGACATTAAGCTGTTTCATTAATGTATGTTAGTCATCACAATCCCTATGAATTTATTTCTGTATAAAAAGACTTTTTTTCATGAAAATGTCACTACAGCAAGTTCAAGCTGTCACCAAATTTGAAATAAATAAGAACAAAAAAATTATGTTTTTACCTTTTGAGAAGACTCCAGCTGTACTTCCAGGTCATGTGCTTTCTCACGCAGTATCTCCAAGTGTGCATTTTGCTCTCTGAGACAATCCTGAAACAAGGACATTTGCTGCTGAGCTTCTAATTCTTGGTTTTTCCTGAGACTTTTATTCCTCAGTATCTCTGTAACCTGGACACATAAAAGGCACTCACAGTCAGGAGAAAGTTGATATCCAAACAACTCATACACAAGACTCACTGAAAGCAAGTGATTTTACAGATTTACCCTAAATCTTTCATTCTCAAGGAATAAAAATCATCCTAAAAAAGCAGACAACACTTGTCATGTTTGAGATACAATTACTTACTGAAAAGATGCAAATGTTAGACAATTCATCCCTATGGTAAATTTTCTAACATTATAAACCTATCAATCTATCATAATAAATCATACTGGATTCCTCCAATATGAAGCAGAACTTCCAATGGACTGGACATGCCATTAAGAGGACAATGAATAAAACCAGTCTTCTCTGCAAAGCATTTACAGCTCATTACTAAAGATAGTTTCTTCCCTCTCCACATCCCTGCCAATGAAAGGAAAACATTTCCCCCATGAGGCTAACAAAATATGTTTTATTTAGCATATTTTTCTCAATGTCACTAAAACCAAGGAAGAATATGTAAGACAATATTAGTGCCTTCATCTGTTATCAAAGTTGACATCCATCCACAAGGTGCATCGTCTCAATAAACTTAGAATATGCCTGAAATGCTACTTAGAGGCTTGATCCTTGTCTTTCAATGGCTTATGGTGCAAATCCAAAACACCTGCTGAGTAGCCTTCACTTTTACCATATTCTGCTGTTGCAACCAGAATTGTAGACACAGAGCAGTATTTTTTGTTATTTTACAAAATTTCATTTAGCAGACAGTTTATTTTTCAGGGCATAAGCAACTCCTTTAAGATAATTCCTGGACTTAAAAAGTCTCCATTTTTATTTTTAAAATATTTACAACCCTTTCCCTTCCTATCCAGACTTTTAAGATAATAACCCCATGTAGGGCAATTCTTATCCTGCAAACCTGAAACAGTTACTGTACAGAAACACTTCTCTTTGGTGTATATTACAAGGCTACAAGGACAGCAAATACATAGGTTGAGAGAGAATGGCCACTAGAACACTGAGCATCACCAAGAAAGGATAAAGCACTTTTAAAAATACATTTTAAAGCAGTGAAGTGCTGCAGTATATCTCATTATCCAGGGATTAGATCCATGATCAACCCAATGCACTGAAGCAGGTTCCTATGTGTCACAGAGGCTGCTTGAACCATGTTATTTAAATTTCTTTCTTTGAGCCAAGTCACATCACCTCAGCACAGCAAGTTTCTGTCTAACAGCTGAGATGTCCCAGTTGCCCAAGCAGAAACTCATAGATTTCTCTGGCAAAGGACAAATGATCACATGCAAACCCAAATAATAGAGCAACAGTTGTGTAAAAGCCACAAACCACTTGTGGCAGGACATTCCCCTACCACAGAAGGGCTCATCTGTTCTGCCTATCAGCTGGTGCAATAGCTCAGGGCATCTTCCCCTCTCACAAGATTTTGCTAATCCTTGAAATATCTCAGGCAAGACATCTGTCTGGTAGTGAGATATTTCTGGTGCCATGGAGGTGGCATTCCCAGCTGACAATAAATATCTTGCCTTGGCAGAGAGATTGAAGGAAGATAAGCTTGAATTTCTGACTGATAGACACTTTACAAATTATAAAAGCTACACCAAATTTTCGTGAGGCAGAAGTCTTCTGCATATTCCATGGAAATGAGTGGGGCTCTTCCCTAAAGCTGAGATGCCACTTTGTGGTTACTCTCTTGGGGGTTGAGTCAAAGCAATCTGTGTGCCTCAACATCAGTTTGGTGGTAAGTTATACTGACTCCTATCCATATAACTTCTTTGCCAGCTATAATATAGGTACCTTTATGTTGTGCACTGTTTTATGTAATCTACTAGTAGTTCTTTGTTTTAACCTGTGTAGTACTGAACTCTGTTTAAGGCCATTTGTGTGTTAATCTTCTGCCTACTCAATAAATAACTCATTTTGTGATAAACCTGATCTGCAATTCTTAAGAACTTGCGAGCCAGAGAGGTTTAGGTGTGCCTCACCTGAATTCAAGCTGCTGCCAAAAATCTACACCCAAGGCAGGGCTTGAATAATGCTTTTACTCAGTCCATAACACCACTAACAACATTGTGTAAAATTCCCTAACAAGGGCTTAAATTAAGGATAAAAGAAGTGCAATTACCTTCAAAACATTATGCAAGCAAGTGGAAAACATGGGGATATTTCCAGGACTTCTCCATAGCAACCAGGAAAAAACTCTGCCTCGAACTGAAATAATTTTGACTGCTGTGCTACAAACTGAACTATGAAGAGCTACATCATCAGTTCAATGTTTTTACATTCATACTCTAAAGTTGTTCTTGCTGTCTCTGTAAGGACACACAAATTGGAGGAGGGGCACACCTGATGTAGCTGGAGCTGTAAATCATGGATCTGACCAGCCACAGATGAAGCCTCTTCCTGTAGCTCATCCCGGTCTTTCTTGGCCTGTTGAAGGCAGGTTGTTAACTTCCAGATGATTTCATTCTGCTCTTGAACCACTGTTTCCTACAGGAGTCAGAAGAAGTGCACTTTTAACATTAAAAGATTCTTAACATATTTGGAACCAAGTAGGTTTTCTTGAAGCAAAGCCATTACAGAGTCTGTAGTTATATTTCAGTTTTAACCAACTCGCACTAAAGAAGTCTTTGTGTCCAAAGATGATGGCAGGCATGATGGAAGAGGAGTCTTAAACTGATCTCAGAGATAATAAACCTAACCAAAAGTGACTTTAAAAACAAATTATGGGATGCCAGCAATGAAATGGGTATTTTTACTTCCAAATTTGTAGCTCTTATTGAAGTAAAAAGCAATCAAATTTTCAAAAAGGATATAATGAATATTTAGTACCCCCTAAATTATTTCCTATCTGCCAGCAATTCCCTTCAGTCATGTGAGAGGAAGCTAATGAGATTGGATACATTAATCCTATTTTACATTAATCACATTTATCTTTTCAATTTATTTATCACCAACAGTAAATGTTTTTGTTTCCCCAATCCTAGAATGTGAAAAAGAACATCTAAAGGGGAAAGTAACTAGTCTTAGAAAGCATCTGGTAATAATTTACCTTTATGCAGAACTGCTAGAGAAAGGGAATCCAAATTATTATTTAATATTCTGGAAGAGGATGCTGCACTACATGTACTCACTAAGTTCATGTGTACACTACATGTTCTCACTAAAAAAAAATAGGTTTTTGAGTTCTGTGGCCTAAATATTTTTAGGATTAAAACAAGATAGTATTATCCCAATACCCAATTCTGTGAAACATACCTGAAGCTGCATAGAATCGTTGTGCTGGGTGAGTTGGTCCTGCAGCTCCTCCATCTGTATAGTGAGCCTTTCCACTGCTTCCTGTTTCTCAAGCAGTCTGCTCTCCAGCTCAGCTATCCTCACCTGACACATCTGAGCATCAGCCTCGCTGTATTCTGCAGCAGAATTTATCCTATCTTTCTTCATAAAAAAAAAAAAAACCATCAGAAATGCATTTTTATTCACTAAAAATACCATTTCTGATTTGTGATTAGTCTGAAAACAAATTTGGCTCCAAGGTTAAGTCCTGGGCAAATTCTACTTTAAAAGTAACCCAACACTGGGACTTTGTATCTAATAGACACCTTACCTACATAAAGTCCTTAATGCCTAAAAATTTCAAATTAAAAATTATCATAGATAATAAATTTTCATGATAGTTTAAAGCACAAAAGTAAAGTAAGAGTGTTGTGATTCTATAGCACCAAATGGTGGCAACATGCCATTTTGGCATGTATTGGGATTTAAATACCTCCAGTTGTGAGGAAGGAAACAGAATGCTACCAATTTAAACAAACCTTTTACATCCATCTGACCAGAGAACAGTCCACTCAAATGAGAAGCAACAATGTAAAGCTCTTCAGTTACAATGAAATTTCTGTGGTTTCTTAGGAGCAACATTGTTGCAATCATCACAGAGGATACAGTAGCTTGAATTTTATTTTTAATACTTTTGGTTGTATTGTTTGAAACAATGAAAAAGGAACCCAAGTATGAACTGGAAACATTAGAAACATTCAAATTTCTCTGGGCAAAGCCTATGATTTTACAAAACCCAATTTTCTTAGCAACCAATTTGCACAGCCAGTACATGTACATACAGAGAAATACCCGTTTTATACCATAAAATAGTGAAATCGCATCAGTTTTATCCTATTTGATAACAATGTTTAATTAATCATTTTAGCCACCAATTATCACTTATATCAATTATAGTCTTCTTTCAGCTCTATCCAGCACAAAGATACACCCTTTCACACTTACTTGAGTTGCATGATCATCCAGTGGCTCCCAGCTAGACAAATCAGTGCTGCCCTGGTAAATAAACAAAGCAACACTAAATCATAACTATTTTAAATAAAAATAAGGAAAAACAGAATTATTTTGGAAAAACCTTAAGCATAAGCCAGAAAGGTCTGTGCTGTGAGAGACTGACTTTATGTTAAATCCAGCTGGTCTTTCATGGTGAAATAAACTAAACTGCAAAAAAGTAAACAAACAAAAGTATTATGTCTACGTAAATTTAGGGCTAAGCCTCAACACTGATTCAATACTTGATCCTCTGCTGTTGTAGCTGGCATATATGTGAGCAATCTTTCATCTAGTACTAAAGATTAGTAAACTGAGAGGAGATTATTTAACAAACATGCCAAAACCATTCAGGTAATCACAAAAGCAACACCTTTTTCTGACACACAGATATAACACAGCTCGATATGCTGAAAGAGGTTTCCCTCTCACTAAATTCACAAGACCAAGATGACCATTGCATTATTTGGAAAAGGTAGCCCACAGCTCACCCTGCATTTTGAGTCTGCTTGAAGTAGTTCCCAATGATTACTGTCTCCCTGGAGGTATCCTCTCCAGATAACCTAGAATTCCAGTTGCTTCACAAACCAGCTATTTTGAAAAAAGCTGCTTAGCAGCAGTAAGTGATTTTTGTTTGCTTTTTTAAATTTAAGCTCACACAAATGTAGAAGGGACATGGCTTTGGCTGAGTGACAAAACACTATGTTTTCCCTCAGTGCAGACACTTCTGTAGCTTCATAAAAGCCTTTGCAAAACTAACATTATGTTGAAGATATCCTGAAAGCATCAGGGATACCCTCACAACAGAAAGCAGGATAACACACACAAATTTTATGTCCCATCATTGCAGGTTTGCAAACACATTAGAGTTTGATGCTATTGTGGTATGTTGTGAAAATACACCAACATCTGGAGGTGTTTTTGGTGCAGAAGGCACCAGCTCCCCAAAATTTCTTTCACAGAGAACATGCCTATCTTCAGGGAGTCATCAGTATATATATATACCAAAATACACCAGACACAACCAAAGTCACATCTTAAACAAATCTGTGGAAATTACATCTATGCTGGCTTTAAAATGGCTACTAAGAGCTTGCTGGAATAAAATACAGTTTTTCAGAAAACACTAAGAATATTTGAATCAGTCAAGTGATACAAAACCAAATTAATGGTGCGCATTACAAGGTCCTGGCAGTTTCTAATCTGTTGATGTCCCAGTCCAGATTTGCCATTTTATGACTTCACAGCCACATAACCCTAAAGTCTGCCCAAAGAGAAGTCATGACAGTGAAATACTTTAATTTAGGAGGCTAACAGCTCCCTGGCAACAACAGCTGCCCAGGCCATATCATGGAGATGTCCTACTCAGCAAATGAGATCACTTTGTTAGAGAGTGAACTATTACAAGTGAAGATAACACCAGTTCACTTACCTCTCAAGGTCAGCTGGTGGCCAGTGCCAGTGAGCTAACACTCAATCGAGTAAAACAACCACCTGAACACTTGTTACCTGCAGATGGAGCATAGCAAAGGCAAGAAATATTGAAATTTACCTGTGCCTCTGTTGTTGCCTCTGGCAGGTTGGTGTCTTCAGCCTGACCCTCTACACCCTTCCCAGCATCTCTGGCTGCTACTGGGTGCTCTTCCTTCGGAAGGTCATGCGTGTGGACAGCCGAGCCCTTCCTCTTCGCCGCCTTTTTCTGCGACTGCGTGATGCCACCCTTTGCTTTTCGCTGTCTGAAGTAAGCAAACTGTTCAGGAAAGATTGCAAGAGGTACAGGGAGAGGTAAGCAAGGAAAAAGTAGCAGGACCACAAGATTAACACAGTCATGGGTGACAGAGCTCCTGTCTTGATAAAATATATACATCTGCAGAAAAACTGCTTTATCTGCCTACTCTCACAACATACTGGATAACTGTGCCCTTAAGCAACAAATCTCACACCAGCACTAAAGGCTCATTTCCACACAAGAATCCAAGTTTTACTCAGTGAAACTTTGTGCGTTAATGATAATCCAGAATTACAGCAAGACAAATTAATAAAGGAATGAGTTGTCAATATACTAGAAGCATTAGGAAAAAATAATAATTGAGCAGTCTTTCTGTAAGACCAGCCAAACCAAGCACCCTCTTGTCATGGTGACAGAACCAGCACACCCCTACAAATACATCTAAACAGGTCTTAGCCAGCGTAAGCTTTGAGATGAGGATTCACTTCCGTTAATTTTAATGCTCCTTCCCTGCCACCCCCTTAAGAGAACACAGCAAAACTTCCTCGCCAGAAAGCAGCCTCCAGTACATAAATAGAAAATCAATTAAGCCAGGTCATTTTAATTTCTTCTGTTGAAGAATCAGATGCTCTACTTTATCAGGCTATCACAGCTATCCAAAGCCCCAGGGACTTGTAAAGAATGTCACTGACAATTTATTACCCAACTCACCCTAAACAGCTTGAAAAGGATTATTGTTATTTTCAAGTCTAGTATAGTGTTTAGGCACCATTTCCAAATAGCATCTCCCCCAGAGAAGAAATCCAGACATCCTTCTCATAAGGAAAAAGTCTTCTTCAAGCTTAAAACCACATGTTAACAAGTTTAGTGTTATATCCTTGTGATAAGCATACAGATAGTTAACTGTAGATGACTGGATATAAACACCACTGCCAAGTTGTACCTGCAAAATATATGAAAATCCTTGACAAGCTTGGTTTTCCTGTCAGCCACCTTGCAGAAAAATCTTGTCCCATTCTTCTCATTCAGATTGTGAAAAGGATCTAGTTCAGTCCCCTCTCCTTACAGGAACTTCTACCTGACAGCTTACCAACTCAACAGGTGCACAGTTGCACATCTGCTACACCCAGCAGCCTGTTTGAAAGGTATATTTGCAGAAAGACATCAACTTCTTAACCGCTGATATAATTTTTATGTACAAAAAACTTATTTTTTAAGACTACCTTCTGTAATTTCTACAGTTAGTTATACTGAAGTGCAGATTAAATGAAGATTGCCAGGCGTGTGCCTTTCATAATAAGCAGAATGAACAGACCATGAAGCTGCAGTGAGACACAAATACCATCCTGTGAAACCAGGTGTCAACTCCAGCACTTACTGATGGCAATGTATGTCAAAAATAGCTACAGCACTAATTAACCTGATAACATGGGGAAACAGGGCAGGAGAAAGCATGCAGAAAAATGGAGAGTAGAGGAAACTGCTGAAGCAGGGAAAAAGGGAAAACAGGAGTAAAACAAGCAGAAAAAATTAAAGGCAGAGAGAGTGGGCATTACAGAGAGCAGTTACTGATTAATGAAGGGAGAACCAGAGACTTGGCATGGATGAACACCAAAACAGTATAAATTTTCAAATGCACAGGTAAAGAAAACAGAACTTACTTTGTCCTATTCACATGCACTAAACATATAAAATCATAATATATACCATGCAAAAATATCTAACTACACCAAAATTTTATGGAACTACTGGACTTGGTGGAGTGGCTGGAGTCAAACATGTTCCAGATTTATGGGAAAAGTTCTATTTAGAACAATATCCAGTTTTCATGTGAGAGAATCTCAAATTCACAAGCAGCCATCCAACACGAAGTAGTGAATATGAATATGAAGAAAGCAAGACACAATTGCCTCTGCCTCATCACAATGAGATCCCATCATGCCCGTTTTGAATTAACCCTCCTTTTGCTTTCTAGAAGCACATGCAAAGGTGAAAGCTTCACTTTTAGCCAAGATTGCCACAGGAACCCTGAGAGCATTGTCCTCCACAGCATTCTAAGCAGCTGTTGTAACATAAGAACACCTTCCTACAGGTACCAATGCACTAAAACTTCATTTCACCAGGACCAGACAGTTAAAAGTTGATGTAATACTTTATGTACTTCAGAAATTAGTACCAAAACCAACACCCAGAGAAAATGGAACAGAGCAGAAAACCACATCAGCACCAAACAGAAACAGGTTGTTCAAATAAACATTAGTCTACTTCTTGGATACAGCAAACATAAGCAACAAGTGCTCTCAGACAAAACCAATAAATAGTTTCTAGACCTTCCTCAAAATGACGAGGTGGGAGAACTTCCTGGAAAACCTGAACTCATTTTTCAGGTCCTAAGTGTAAAACGGAAGAGGAGCAAAACTTCCCACACCCGAGATACGGCACAGAAAGCTCTGTAACTAGAGGTACAGGTGGTCAACATGCAGACTAATTAATGTGAGGTAGGAAAAAACTAGGAGAAAAAAGCAGCAGTAGTTAAGCTTGTTCTGTTTCTCAATTACTACTCTGGCTATGAGTATTGCACTCGTTAGAGGCAGGAATCTGAGGTACCTGACAGTCAGTATTCAGCTGCCAATTACAGTCTCCAGTAAATACAACAGTTGGCATTATCATTATTATTATTAGGTGATAACTTAAATGCATCTCAATAGTGGAATGCTTATTCCTATATGGAAAAGAAAAATGCAAGTATGGTTTGAAAATATTTAGATCATATTTCTTTGCAAAGTCATTGCTTAGCAGACTAAAATCTAAGGATGCTAAAGATAAAATAATTCATTTTGTGGAAGGTGGCAGTTAGACAAAAAGCCCTCAAGAGTTGACACCTTCAGACTGAGGCAGTATCAAACTGCAGTTACATCACTGCACAGGTTGCTACAACAGAGGCCTGTCACATGGAATCAGCCTCACTCCTGTCCCCTGCTGTCAGGAGTGCCTGTAGAGATGTGTGGAGATGGTTTAGAAAGCTGATCTGGTGGACACTGAACATTTCTGTGTCAGACCAAAGATGAGATCATCCTAAGCTGCCCTCAGCTGCACCACAGGAAGGAGAACCTGTACTTGCTCATGGTTCTTCCTCCCTTTCAAAACTGTGCTGTATCCATGAGGAGGAGAGCACAAATAAAACTAGAAAAAAAGAAAAGCAGAAGAATAAAAAAGGGGAAATGTCATCTGGGTGCTTTTTGGAATCTGCCAGGAATCTCAAGGAATAGATCTCTGTGACATTCTAATCATCAGAGGAAGCACCACATTTATCTCTGTCTCTCAAACTCTTCCTCTCCTCTTGGAATACCGCATGACACCATGTAGCAGCAACACTGATGGGGCTGCTAATGATATTTTTTTTTTTTTTAAATGGGAAGAGAGATTAAGTACACAGTATAGAAAAGCAGTAAATGCAACACTGGGTCTGCAGGTGTAACTTGAAACGTAAGTCCCTGATTTTTTTTTTTAATGGCAAACAACACTTTTCTACCAGGTGTGAGCTAATAACTTATTCAAGCTAGATCTGTCACATTTTTCTAATGATAAACAGGTCCTGCACCTGGAATTGTGCTAACAGAAGTGTTAACACAGGTTGTGCCACACTAAGGTAAACTGTCAGCCTTAAGAACTCCTGCTCTCAGAGTTCTTTCTCTTGAGCTAATGATACAGCTGCTCTCCAGCAGAGGATTGTGTTCTCACAGCACATGACAAGGCTGGGAAGGCAGGCACATGAGAAACTGCTGAGCAGGAACAGGCAGTGTGGAATCCATGGCAGCATCAGGAAGGGCCAGGCCAGAGACGAAGGATCTGTACTGCCCATCACCAGGCTGCAGCTTCAGCACAGCTCCAGCTACAAACCTGCTCCCTTCCAGAAAAGCTCTCTGGTTTCCTTGTACACAGCACTAGCGTGAAGTAGCTGAAACAGAAACACAGCAGACAGACAGGACAGCTCCAAGCCACCTCTGACCCCACTAGCCAGATATCCAGACAGGTTCCCTGCAGAAAGGGCAGGATCTGGAAAGATCTGATGGGTCCAAACTTCCCCCGACCCTGTGCAGCCTCAGCTATCCCTGTCCAGCTACAGCATCCATTCCAGTCCTACTGGAACAGTGAGAACTAGAAAGCCTTACGTAGCAGGGCCAGCCAGAATGGAAGTATGACAAAACCAGCTCAAAAGCCAGCAGAAACGCTAAATTAAAAGGAAAGTAACCCGGTATTTCCAACCAGCTCCTTGAACATCATTAATAAAACAAAGCAGAAGTTTTTATCCAACAGGATTAGAACACAACCAGAGTTAAAACACATGGTTGCAAGTAATAATTGCTTGGAGAATGCTATCTTTATATAGGCTCATCCCGTGAGCTCTACAGAGGTCCCTAAACTACACACAAGTGAAGACACTTAAATGTTCAAAGCTTATGAAGTGTTTTCCACCGGCGTGACTGGAAACCAACAAACCAAGCCCAGCTCTCTGCTAACCCACCTGCAGACACACAGGGAAGCCAATGAGCCAGCGGAATAATAAAACAACACCTGTTCTTTGGGATCCTCAGCTGGAAATGCAGTATTCCCACCAACACTGAATTCTAGGCAAAAATGGGATCCTTCCAAAAATCCTTCCCTAGTTAGGAAGGAAAAAGAAGCCAAACAAAGAAAAGAGAGCCTGAGGGACGGTATATGCACTGCTGTCAGCTGCTCTGTGTCTACCCCAGGTAATGTTTCTATGCCTGTGTAGCAGGATGGGAGCCCCGCAGGCAGCCTGCACGCACAAACACCTCCGGGCACGGCTTTTCCTGCGGAGCCATGGTGCCAGGGAAGCCCCGGCCTCTGTGGACAGTCCCGGGCCGGCAGCAGACCCCGGCCCCGCCGCTGCCCGCGCCCAACCCCACGGAGGGGAGAGACCGGGGGCGATCTGAGGCGAAGCCGCCCCCCGGGCCTGGCAGCCCTCTCAGCGCACAGAGACCGGGGCGGGCGCAGCCTCCGCCTAGCGGGGAGCCCTTCCCCTCACCTTGGCCCTGCCAGCCTCCAGCTTGCGCCTTCGCGCCTCCTCCTGCGCGTCCATGCGGCGGCCGGGGCGGTTCGCGCCCCCCGCGCCGTCACGGCGGCGGCAGCGAAGCCTCGGTCATGGCCGCCCCGGGCCGCCCGCCGCCGCGCCAGCCACACCTCGTGGGGCGGAGCTCTGCGCCCATTGGCCAGAGCTCCTGACGCTCCGCGGCCGTCGACCAATGGCGACAGCGTATCTCAGCCGGGCTCCGCCCCCTCCCGCTAAATGGCTGCTGGGATACCCCGGGCAAGCCGGCGCGAGCCCCCGGCCCCGCCCCTTCCGCGGCAGCCACAAATGGGAGAGTCCCGCGCCATTTCAAAAGGGCCGCCGGCCCCGCCCAGCGCGGGAGACAGCCAATGGAGGCGCGGCTGGCGGCAGCCAATAGGATGAGGGGACGGGTTGGTGGTTCCCTTCCCGCCTTTTCGCTTGTTTGTAAATCTTGTAGCGAAGGAATTATTAAATTCCTTATTAAATTAATTATTAAATTAACGTTCATTGGTTCTGAGTTGCATGATTCTCTTCAGTAATGAGTGTGCTATCCTCTGTTGCTTATTGATCTCTCGTTCTTCGTGCTAATTTGGTCGTCATTCTTTGAACCCTCTATCATAATTTTCTCGGAGATGGAGTCTCCAGCTGTCCAGGCCTTAATCCCCTCTGGACTCTTCTGGTTACTCCAACGTCCTTGAAGGGCCATAAGATCCCAGATGTCCAATCTTCAACTCCTTTTTACTCTGCTTATTGAAGCTACAAAATTGGTGGCTTCTTTGTATTTAGAAATCATTGTTATAAATTTAATATATATTTTAAATATAAGTATATAAATATAATTTTATAAATAATATTATAAAAATGCAGTCAAATCTGTTAGGGCAGTGTGCTGGATTGGCAAGCATTTAAAAGCATTAAAAAGCATTAAAAAGCCCACTGCAGAGGTTTGTGGGGTGCAGTAGTTTTGGCTTTCCTCTTCACAAATGATTTTACTCTTCTCAGGAAGAGTGGAAGTTTCAGTGAGCAAACCACGCTCGTGCTAGCTTTGACAAGGAAGAAGACGTGTGCTCATGTTTTTACAAAAAATTCTGAGGGTGAAGGTGTGGGTGTCAATGTCTTTGAAATGTCTTCATGTCTCTACGAACTTCAGGCAGCAGGTTGGTTGCAAAGCCCACTCTTGAAACAGTCAAGGGTCTGTACAAGGCTGAACTTTTGAACTTTGGGGTAAATTATTTGCTTTTCCTGGTAGTACTGTCATGCTCTCTGATTTCTTAGCCAGGATTCTGAGATTGCCTGCAGTCATTACCAAAAGACAAAGACTGAATTATGGAATGTCTTAGTGAGCACCTCCCAGGATCAGGCAGCCACAACCTTTCTGGGGAAACTGTTCCGGGGCTTCACAGAGAAGAATGTTTTCCTAATACCCAATCTAAACCTGCTCTCTGTCAGTGGGAAGTCATTTCCCCTTGTCCTGCCACTCCAGGCCCCGGTAAATTGTCCCTCTCCATCTTTCTTGTAGACTCCCTTCAGACACTGGAAGGCCACAGCTAGGTCACCCTAAAGTTTCTCTTTTCCAGGCTGATCCATCCCAATTCTCTCAGCCTTTCCTCACAGCAGAGTTGCTCCACCCCTCTAATAATTATTATCATAATATCTTTTTAAATTCTCTTTTTGAACTCACAGAAATGAAAATTAAGGATATAAAATATCAGAATCAATAAAAGACATCAAAGAAATGCAATACTGGTATGGACCTCATCAGGTTATCTAATCCTTTCTTGTATCTGAGGAGTCCTACAATGGTTCAACACATTTGATTTTTTAATTGTTCCTAAACAACTTCTGTGAAAGTTTTTTTTTGTCTAATAGCTGCTCCATCATTTCCCTTAGAGGTTAATGAAGATTCCTTTCCCCATTTTTATCAGGCTTTCTCTTCCTCATTAAGCCAAATGCCTGTGTTTTTCCAGATGGAACTCCCCCACTCCACCCCGTTTTTTGATTGCATCCTCTCATTTATTTAAAAGATTCTGGCCTGTCCTCTTCTCACCAGCTACTTACTAATTAAACAAAGCCAGTTCTTTAAAGTCCTCCTTAGAACCTTCCTTTTTGTAAATGCATCCTTTCTATTTATTTTTTTTTCCTGGACTTACTTTCCTTCTAAACCACCATGTCTAAAAATAGGCACAGTGTCCAAACTGACTTCAGCGCTGCTAAATAGAGCAGAATAATTATGTCCTGTGAGGTGCATGTAACACACCTGTTATTCCTCTGCAGGATTAAATTTGTCTGGTTTTGCTCTTTTGAATCCTCATTCTCAAGTGTGATCCCTTATTTGGGATTCAGTGTAGCTACAGATCCCTTTCAGCAAGATCTTGTGTGTGGCTGGCACATTTCTGGCACCCCATTAATTAGCAGGTTGTAAGATGTCCCAAGAGTAAGGATCACACTGTAACCAAGGCATCCATAAGTGTGGGAAGAGAGAGATCCTTTAGCAGCTTTGCTGGAAAGCTTTTTGATTTTTCTGCCTTTTTTATTTTTATTTTTTCCTCCTAGTATTGGATTTTCTCTGGGATACCTGTCACATCAAGCAAGAATTTATCATCATTTCCTCTTTAGTAAATTCAGTTGCTTAACACTGGTGCTGTACTTTTAATGGAATGCTTATAGCTGGTTCTTTTTGTCAAACTTATTTGTAACTCTCTATTCATACTGCAACATAGGCTCTAGAAATTTAGTTTTTAGGGGCACTGTACTAAATCAGTTGATGGTAAAATAATCAGCTCAATATTCACCAGCAATCAAAAAGGGGTAGGTGTCTTTCCCAGCACAGAAGCAAACTATAATGATGCAGTTTACTGACATTACTAGGCTCATGCTTATGGTTAAGATAACTAGGAAGCTCCTTGTCAAACACTGTTGCAGCTGCTTGGATGAAGGTCTCAAAGATGTCAGAGAAAAATCTTGTTGGGGTTTTAAAGTACAGAAATGGACTTCAATGAGTTGTTTCCCAGGAGAACTGCTGGCAGGTGAGAGGATTTTCTGTCCTGGCTTGTCACTCCTGCCATTCACCACAGAGCCCTGCCAGAGGAAGCTGAACCCCAGCTCTGACACAGCACAGCTGTTTTAGGGATCCCTGTCCCTTGGTTTCCCTAATTTCTCCAGTGACTTCCAGCCTGTGTGGGTCACAGCTGGGGGAGGTGATCTGTACTGCTCTCACACAGCTTAGGAGCATCTCTGAGCTGCTCCAGCTGCCAGCACTGGCTCTGCTGCAGTTTTGCTGTGACCTCCGAGTGAGGAAGGGGTTGTAACTTGTCTCTCCTGGGAGCAGAACTGGCCTTAAAATATGATACTGAGGAGTGTCTGTTACTTGACTCTTTTTCTCTTGCCTTGCTGTTCATTTTAAGGTTGTCACCGATAAATGTTACCCTGTTTTGATGCTGGTGGGGATTTGCTGGGAGAGGGAGACACTCTACAGGTTTCTTGGGAGATGGTAGCCAAAAGGATGTTACCCCATAGCCTCTTTGCTCTTGAACTTACCCAGGGGTGAGTTCCAGCTATGCTCCTTCATTTTTTTAGTTACTGTGTGGTAATAACTCATGTAAAGGGCTTTGTCAAAAGTGTGCAGACCCCTTATAGTGGAATAAAAAGGCACCATTCAGCAAGATCATAATCTGACCGCTGGCACTGGGCTTGTTTTAAAGAACCATTGGCTTTTATTTCTTTTTTTCTTGTCCACTAATGTGCCAGGCATTTGCCTTACCAAAGGTACACAAGCTTCTGTGCCTGGAGATTAAATTGTTTATGTTATGTATTGACATTACAAACTATAGCAACCAGGTTACAGGCACAAACCTCTGAACTAATTAGAAGGCTCTAACAACACAGATGCCAGGCTTAGTGATGCTTCCAAGGGAAGGATAGCAACCATTAGGAACAGACAAATAAATATTCAGTCTCAGTTACCTTCGTGTGAGCAGCCTGCAGCACAAAAGTATGTTGAGAGAAATGGCAGGAAAATCTGTGTCTGTGATGTTGTGAACGCCTGTACTCATTTTTACCTGGGAGTGAAACTGAAGCTTTTATCTGCTTGTCTCAATTTCTACTCTTCTTGTATTACTGTCTTTTAATAATGGAATTATTCTGAGAAGACTGTGGAGGGAAAAAAAATGAGCACTGAAAACCTATCTGCCTCTGTTTAGCTTTTTAACATGTTTTTACCTGCCTGCTCTTCCAGTAGATAATGGCAGATCCTTCAGTGGTGGATCACCTGACACGACTGAAACTCAAACTCCTAGAAAAGGTAAGAGAAACTCCTAGAAAAAAGTAAGAATTCTGCAGTGTTTGCTCTGCCTTTTGCTCTTGCATGTCTAAGCATTTACAGTGTATTTTAAAACAGTATGACTCTACTGAGATACACTGAGGAGTGGTAACACTTACTTTCTTAACTGGCATTGTACAAGTTTACATGGAGCTACAGTAAATAAAATTGACTTTGGTTTTATGGGAGATGTCACCAGTTAGCTCAAAGCCAGTTTGAGCTGGGACAGGCAAAGTTTAGGAGTAAATCTTGGGTAAAGAGAGTCTCACATTGTTTTAAGGCGATTTCATATCTGTTTTCACATAAGATGTGTTGCCTGGTCAGACCTTTGCTGAATCAAGAGTCCAGATCTTGGACTATCAGGCAAGCCCAAACTGAACATTATCAAGTTCTTCATATGATGCAGCTCTCTGCCCTACAAAATAAATTATGTATATGTCTCCTGATTCATCATGCTATCAATTTTAAGGTCTGGAATAGCCTGGGCAGCTGGAAACATGACTATTCATTATTGTAACTAGATTTGTAATGAGACATTTCATACTTTTTTAAGAACCACCATTTTTCTCCACTTCTGCTCTATTTCTTCCATCCCAAACTCATGCCATAGGCCTCTAAATCCTTGTGAGCTTTTCTGCCTGACTTATAACCAGTCCTGGTTATGGTTCTGCCAACAGAGACTAGAAAATGAACAGGAGAACCTAGAGAAGATGGAGATGTCTCTCCCAGCAGCAAGTAAGAGAAGCATTTGTTCTAATTATAGGCCTATTTTGGAAAGGGCTTGCTTATGTTCTCAGGCATGAGTTCCTCAGATGATCCCCTCTCCTCCCTAAGAGCTGTGAGCTAACTGCTTTTTATCTTTTGCATTTCTTCAGCTATTTTTTTCCTGAAGGGAAGTGAACAACCAGCTGAGCACTAACATAAGATGACTTCCTGCAGGAAGGTATCCTCTGCAGCCTCTCCAGCTGGCTCAGCTGGAGCAAACTGATGGTGATCCAGTTTGTCCTAGCTCTTACACCTAGGAGTGAGCCCCTGTTGTAGTCCAGCTGTTTGCTTGGCTTTGGTGATTCTGAAAAGGCAGGAGGAACACTTCATTTCTTTGCATGGCACATGCACTGTTTATATTATTTATGGATTCAAGGCTATGCCAGTAAAAGCTCAGTGATATTTCTAAATTGTACTGTGGATTCATTGATCTGATGCACAAATAGCTGGGATCTTCTAATACTGTGGCCAAATTTTTTTAAAAATCCCCTATAACAACTTACAGTTTCAAAATATGAAATTGTGCTTTCCAGAGCAGACACCAAGCATGGCTCCAAAGTACCTGAAAACACTCTTGCTTATCTTCATTTCAAGAGAGTTCAAAATCAGCCATGTGTGGGATGAACTGAACAGGAACTTGATTCAGAACAAAATAGAAACAGAAAAGTTGACATTCAAACCGTAGTTTGAGCTGTTACTACAGACAGTCATCCTCTGCATGCACAGGGTACATCTAGAAACTTTCAGGCTAAAACCGATTCCTAAACCAGGAGGTTCAAAGGAGGCTTCAGAGAGCAATCTAAAGAGTTTATTTTAAGAGGTGTTTTACCTTTGTAGAGCTGCTGAGCAGCTGTGACTGCAAATGCATAAAGTCATTTTCCATACATGTATTTGACAAGAAACAGCCTTTTCCACAAGCCTTTTGTGGAAGAACTCAGGCTGTTAAAGCAGGGCAACACAGAGTCCTCAGGCAGGTGCAGAGGGGAGCCTCTGCTTTTTATTGCAAAAACCAGGCCTTTTAGAGCATTTAGGCCTTTTCCAGTTACACAGTTTTAAATCACAACAAGCATAATCCAGCCAACCAGCGTACACCACGATGTGAGCACACAATGTTTATATAACTTGTTTTTCTGCCTCTAATTCAGCTGAGTCACTTTCCCATAGCCCTTTTCTGCTTAGCCAAAGTAGTAGGCCTGAGCCATGGTTTTACATGGGTAACAAGGCCCTTACTTTATTATTATTTATTTATTATTATTATTAAGGCTTTACCTATATGCAATATTAAGCTATCTAATAACACATTTTCCACATTAATATCGTAATACAGGTGCTGTAATAGCTCTGTCTTTGTGATCCTTTGAGAAGATAATGGACTTTTCCTCTTCCAGGGAACAGACATCAGGACATGCTCCAAAGTGCCCTGAGGCAAAGGAAAGATCTGCTGCAGGAGCTTAGGGTAAGAGCCCTCTCTGGCCAGAAGTAACAGAGCCCGGTGATCTGTACATCCACTGCTGATGTGGATTCAGTGTCTTCCTGTCCTTTAGTTCTGGGGCTGGACAGGATTTAGTGCTCTGCTGCTTTAGAATATAATAATAATAATAATAATAATAATAATAATAATAATAATAATAATAATAATAATAATAATAATAAATGTATGTGTATATCTATCTATCTAAAATATATTATAATATATAATATATATTACATATATTATATATTTTAATATATATAGATATATTTTTATATCTATATATCTATATATTTATATATATCTATATATCTATATCTATATCTATATCTATCTATATACATATCTATATCTATATCTATATCTATATCTATCTATCTACATATACATATACATACATACATATATATATATATATATATATATATATATATATATATATATATATATAAAAATATGCTTTGGGCTAGCTAATCAGGGAGAGAGCCTGGGGAGCAGCTTGGCTGCCCTCACTACAGCTCTAGGAGCTTGCAGCTGCCTCAGGTACTACAGGGGGGATGATTCTGTTTGTCCTGAACTGCTGTTCCGTAAACTTTCTGTGCCAAAATGCAAAGAAGGGATTTTTAGCAATGCCAAAGTAGAGACAACAGTAATTGTTATTTATTCCTACTTTGTGGAGGATACCAACTATTATGGAAAAGTTTTGCCTGACTTTTGGCAGCTTGTTCTGCACTTTTTTTTTTTTTTCCCCAATCCTTTTTGCTTATGCTTCAAGACCTGTGGGAAGGAAAACTTTCTTTATACTTACACAGGCACTGACAGTGCCCTTGATGCACTAAGGGGCTAATCCCATTTGGTCCAGAGAGCATAACCATTCTCTCTGCCTTGCTGTGACCAGATTTTCTTCAGGAAAATACTTGACTTTGCAGGAGCAGCACCTTCTGGAAGAGCTTTCACAGCCACCTGCACCAGCTGGGGGACACTGCCATGACCACAGAGCTGCCCTCCCACAAGTCTACCAGATCCCTTTTCCAGCTTCCCAAGTGGAGCCACCAAGGATTATCCAGCAGGCAGTAAGGATTGTCTCCTAGAAAGCACCACTAGCACTGTGCCAGTCTGAGCTGACAATCATTTGGGAGCTGCATGGAATTGCTCATCCCACAAAACTGGAAGATACATCTCTTGCTCTTTTATGGGACTCTTGCTGCCTGCAGCAAAACCTAAGGGGAAATCATCTTGCAAATAAGGCTCAAAATTAACAATAGGAATGGTTTACCCTAGGAAGAAGATGGCAGAAGGAGTGGCAGAGCTGCCCACACTCCAGCCTGGCCATTCAGCCACTTTCTAACACACATCAGTCTGCTCATGCAGCCCACAACCTCCACAGCTTCTCCACGAGAATCCCAGAGTTTTCCTGAAGCCTAGGCAGATGACAGCTGTTCCCATAGATAGACCAGCTGGCCAAATCCATCCCTGACTTCTCCACTTTCCTTCCTGTTCCAGATGCCAACTCAGCCTGCCACCATCATCCAGCAGTTGCCCCAGCCATCCCCTCTGGTCACACAGGTTCTGCCAGCCCAGCCCTCTGCAGCCCCCAGCCCTGGGAGCATTAGAGAAGGTAACAAATTCTCCATATAGCAGCCAGCTCCTGTCACTAGGCCTGCAGAGGGGCAGGGCAGGTGGAAGGGGACATGGGATAGTGGCCAAGCTAGTTAGTGATGTGCTGTTTAATGAGCTGGTGGAGCTTTGGGAGTTGTGCTTCATAAGTGGGATGGGTACCAGTTGTGAAAGGCATTAAGGCAAACTCTTATCACTAAAACTAAAGAAAGAGGAACTACAAACTCAAGGGAAGATTGGGAAAGCAAAACAGCTCAGCTCATGAGTAATCAACTCATGGCACTGAGTAATATTAACAAAGTCAAACCCATGCACTTGGATGATTCCAGAATTAGCAAACAGGCTTCTAAAATCTGGTTTTATTCTTTTGTTCCTTCCTAACCAGCTGTTCAATCTCCTCAGGCTTTTATTTGTACTCTGTGTTTGGAAACAAGACAGAGCATCTGAAAGTGTTGTTCTAAATATAGTGCAATGCCAATAAAAGTGTTTGTTTCTAAACATAGGTGGGTGCTACTGTGAAGTAATACATGAACTAAAACCTGGGACAATTTCCCTGTCTCAGCCTTCAGCCAAAGGTTCATCCCACACAGGAATCCTCAGTCATGAAACAGCAGTATTTCTCAGCTCCCACTTCATCTAAGTGTCTGGATTTTTGAATCAGAGTTTATTTCCATAACCAAAATAGTCCCAATCCACTCATGACTTCTCTGAAGCTGGTCCATGTAAACTACTTTTTGTATGATCAGAAAAAAGGACAATGAGAGTTGCCTTCATTGCTTTTTCCCTTCTTTTTTTCATCACCTGCCCTTTTTCACTTCTCCCAAAGGAAATTAATTATACTGCACAAGTCCTTTGGATCCCAGAGATCATGTTAGGAAATTTGATGTGCATGAAATGACAGATTAAGGGTTGGACTTGATGATGTTAAAGTTCTTTTCCAACCTTTACAATTCTATGAATCTGTGGACTCTCAAGGTGGCAGTGCAATATCACATAAATTTGAGGAAACCTCTCACATGGAAAGCAGCAATCTGGGGCTGAAGCAATGGAGAGCACAGTCAGGAGCCTGTCCATGCTGGAGTAAGGGAAAGCTGCATCTCTTCTCCATCCTGCCATCCAGCATAGGTGGGGGTGTGGGCTTGCAGGGCAGGCAACAGACAAGATACTCAGCAGCAGCTTTCTTGTAGAAGGGAGGAGAAACAGGAAAGCTGGTATGAACAATCCCATTCACAAACATTAACTCTGCACTTTCTGGGGAAATATTGCCAATATTCTTCATGTGCCCCCTTCCAGCTGCTCTGCCTTGGTTGCAGTGAGCAGTCTGTGTGCTGGAGGGCACTCCTTGCCATGATGCCTCTGCTGCTTGGCAGCTGTGGATAAAGCTCTTACTCTGCTCTTCTCTTCCCAGATATGGTGGAGATGATGCTGATCCAGAATGCTCAGATGCACCAGATCATGATGCAAAACATGATGCTGAAGGCTCTGCCACCGACGGTGCTCACACAGCTTGGGGGAGCCAGCTCTGCCCTGCCCCAGCACACGCAGCAGGTAACAATCCCCCAGCCTCAAGGGCATCCTTGCCCACACCAGGCAATGGCTCATCTCCCTGAGAGGGAACAAGGCCTGGACACAGCACACAAAGGGCTGGGAGAGCCAGAGGACTGTGGAGGACACTGAACCTTAGGAAAGATGACAGAGGAAGAGCATGCCCTGATGCCCACCTTCCTCTCCAGGCCATCCTGTCATTCTGCATTTCCCTGACATTGACTAATGGAGTAAATTGGAGGGAGCGGGGTCTGAATATCAGGTGAAATCTGAAGTCACCAAATGTTCTTGGACCTTCTTTACTGGAACCTGCAGGCTCTTCTCCAGACACATCCCAGAGGCCTTCCTTTCCCAAGGGGTGGCTGAGTGGAACCCTGACCCCTCAGCTAGGGACCCCCCCTCCGTGGGGACACAGGTTTCTGCAGCCACCCTTTGTCTCTCTCCACCAAGGACCTGCAGCTCGCTGCTCCCCTGGCCATGAAAGGAGACAGGCCCAAGCCACCTGTGGTGCACCACCACCACCATTACCCTCCCACAGAGGTGTTCCCAGTGACCCCCAGAGGTTTCCTGTCCACATCCCCAGCACAGCACTGGACTGCAAGCTCTGCCCAGCCTATGTAAGTAAGCAGGCAGCTGTGAAGTGCACTTCACAGTTTCTCCCTGCCCAGGTGGGGTGGCAAGGCAGATTGTGAAATAAACGTGGGATGACACGTTTATTTCACAATCCTCATCCTGACAAGGATGAGGATCACACAGATCCCCCACCCTGCCATGCTGCATTGCTTTGCTCTGCAGAGCCTTTTGGCTCTCCCTGTACACCCAGCAGTCATCTGCTAAATAAGGCAGGGGGTGGGGGAAGTGTTTTATGCTTGGGCTAAGGTTCCCAGAAGGATTTATGTTCTTAAAGCACTGCTGGGACGTTTGCTAATCAGAATTTCCTGGGGAAATAAAAACCCAAACCACCAGCTAAGAAAAATGGTACAAAGGGAGGGGAGTATCAGAAATAATGCTGAGCCTTTGCCATAAGCTTGTGCTTGCTGTTGAAGGGGGTGGGTTTCAAGTGCAGAAATGGATGAGCTTTTCCCCAGGATGCTCCCAGATTCATGGAAGCCTTGAGCCCTGTGCAGAGGTCACAGCCAGCTCCTCCAGGGGCTCACTTGCTTTGTGCCTTCATCTGAGCTTGTCCTGCCTGGCTTCCTAGATGCTAGGAAGTTCTTGTATGCCAAGGCTGGTAAAGAAGTGCACCCTGCTAGAGCATGGAAGGGAGGGTGACATGGGGACACACTGTGAGAGCTCAACTTTTATTTCTGTGCCATTGCTCTTTCAGAGCCTTAGTGAACAGGAGAACAGGATGGAGGCAGCTGTAGCCTTGGGCACAGATGACCTGCTGGCAGGGGTATCTGTACAGCCCTCTTTAGCAGAGGATTTGAATTCCTGAACAGATTATTTACCTAATGGGATTATAAAGGATGAACATTTCTACCTATTTCCCCTTGACACGGGCTTGTAATCTGAACCAGTAAAGAACTCCTGGCTCCTGTCAGGATCAGTGCAATTCACTGTTTGAAGAGATCAGGTTTTGTCATGGCTTTTAAACTACGTTCTTCCTCTTCTTCAGCTGCCTTTCCCCACAACCTATGAGACCAAACACATCTTTTTGCAGCTGAACCACTACTGGCTCTTACTAAACACAATAACCCCATTTTTCTTGTTGCAGGTGGCCCACATACTGACAGTACAGGATCCTCTGCAAGTGGACCATAGCCTTTCTAAAAACAATAAAGTCCTGATGTTCTTCCTCAGCCATTGGCATGTCTTTTTCTTCAGCAACACAAATCGAACACTTTTCCCTCCTTTACTTTTCCCACTAGTTTTCAGAGGGCAGGCTTTAATCCATACCCATGTTATCCTGTTCTTTTTAGTTTTATTTAGAACTTCTTAAAAGGCTCACTCAGAGTTTTTATCAGGCAACACTTTTTAATGCTCTCAGCAGCCTGATTTTGTTTAATATAGAAAGATGAACAATCATTTTGTAGCACTTTCTCAGTATCTTCCCACCTTCTGTTTTTAAAGTGGAGAACATCTGTACACCGGGTTTGCCTCATGCAGTTTGTGAGCTAGTCTGATTAAGAAAACCCAGGGACCTAAATTTTGTTTGGAATGAAGAAAAGATAGTAACTGCCACTGCTGGAAGCTAAATAGTGTGCTGTGTTGCAAAACCAATTAATGAATAATTTATTTACTGTGTAAAACCTACCTTGCTCTTTGCCCTCTCTGCTCTGTCGTCTTTGAGATTCTTATTGCTCTCTACAACTTCTCACTTTCTACAACTACCTGAAAGAGGAAATGGCCTCAAGTTATGCCACAGGAGTTTAGATGGAATATTAGGAAGAAATTCTTACCTGGAAACATTGTCAGACATAGGAAGAGGCTGCCCAGGGAAGCATTTGGGTCCTGCCCCGTTCCTGTGGGTCTTTGATAGCCATGCTGATGTGGCATTTAGGGTCATAGCTTAGTGGTGTGCTTGGCAGTGCTGGGTTAACAGCTGGGACTCGATGTTCTCAGAGGGCTTTTTCTACCTTAACAATGCTATGAGCCAAAGCTGCTGGTGCCCGGCAGGTTTAGCAATAAATTGTACTTGATTATACAAATGTCTGCAGTTTCACTGTCTGCTGTTTATTTATTGTGTGTTGGCCCTAATTGGCTCCTCCTTTTTCAAAGCTTACTGTGAGCAGCATTGGCTCAGCAGAGCATTTCCTCCCAAGGATGGGCATGTGAGATAATGCCTGCAGAGATGTTTCCTCACAGCCTTGTCTAAGTCCTGGAAAGCTTCTGCAGAGCAGGCATGGACCTTCTCCTAAGCATCACCCCCCCAAAACGCCTGAGCCACACACAGCTTCCTTGGATGAAAGATGTGCTCAAGGATGGGATGAGGCTCCTGGGCAAGTAGTGTGGCTTCCTTCCCACCCTCAGGAGAGAGTGTGTGAGGCTCCAGAAGTCACTCCACATTGTCCCACCAATGCCTTTGCAGTTGCATCCCAGCAAAAGCCTGGCCGATGCAAAAGCCTGGCTCCTGCTCTGTGTGTATTCCTTGGAGACTGCAGGATTGCTCTACAAGTTCCAAAAGAGGCCTTTGGATGGAGCCTGACTGAACAACACCACGGTGCTCTCTCAACACCTCAGCCTCAGCCAGGCTGACTCCCTGACAGTCTCTGGGCTGGGAGTTAAACTTTAATATGGATTGGGGGAGAAGAACCCAGGCATGACTCAGCCACCCACAGTCCTTCCCTTCCCCTCCCCACTGGCAAGGGCAGAGGGACTGGGGAGAAGCAGAGGGATCAGAGACTGAGCAGGGATCTGAGAGCCAGGGGCTGACCTAGCATGGAGCCCTGTGACCCACGAGGGAAAAGAGTTGCTATTGTCGGTGGTGGTCTGGTAGGAAATGCCATTTAGCTGCTGCATGATTGTGTTTGCTGGGGAGCTGGGGCTGTAAAAACACTGCTTGAATGTGGGGGTGAATGCTTTTCTTAAAATCATTCCTCTGTCAGATGATGGGGTGTTGCCAAGGGGTTGATTGAGTTCCTACTGTGGGAGGCTCCTGTCCTTTTGTCGGATGAAGGGGTTTGGGTAGTGGGTGGAGCAGTGGTGCCCAGGTACACCAAATAAAAGTCCTTGTTTGGGCTGCCAGGTTCCCCAGTCCCTTGGCTGATTTTGGCTGTAATCAAATCTCTAGTGTGAAATGCTTTATAAGAACTGAGAGTGGTAAAAGCCAGGCTGGGAGGAAATGCCTTCCTCTGCCCACTTTTGTTTGGGAATGGTTCTCATCTACTGCTACTTGCAGAGAGGTGTGACACTAAAGGCCAGGCTGGATGGGGCTCTGAGTAACCTGGTCTAGTGGGAGGTGTCCCTGCCCATGGCAGGGGGTTGTAACAAGATGGTCTTCAGCATCCTTTGCAACCCAAACCATTCTATATGAGTCTGTGATTCTGTGACAGCTCGGGGTATTGCAGCACCTACATCTTTCTCTTGACTTTTTGGACATTAGCTCCTTGGAAAAGAGTGATAACAGAAGAGGCTGTAGTTCTGATAACAATTCATAATGGAAATTAGATTTTTTAATTAATTTAAATTACAAACAGGACATATTTGTACTGTTCTCCCTTACTATGTTCCCAAGGGAATGCTGCTACACTCTGAATTCTAGTGAGGAAGGTAAACAGAGTCCAGAAAGGAGCTGGGAACTTGTCTACACCAGCTCCTGCTGCCTCTGGCTGAAGAGGTGAGCCCTGCTGCACTCAGCTGCTGTGTGTAAACAAGCTTGAGCTTGGTATAAACTTTACAAACATTTTAGACTTTATAAAAAGAGTTTTGATGGGTGGCTTTTGTCTTGGAGACTCTGCAAACACACAGGGCTGCCAGAGGACTTCAGTAAAAAATCTTCTCAGGTTCTTGGTCAAAGGACCTCCCTGTTTATGCTGAGCTGCATCCCTTGATCACTTCTTTCCTTTGATGCATCTCAGTAGTGCCCTCTGAAATACTTCACCCACCATTCATGATCCTTTTCTTGCAGGTGGGTGCGTTAAATGCCTGTTTCTTGGCTAGAAGAGGTTTCCATGTTGACGTTTATGAAGCCAGAGAAGGTAAGGTCAGTCTGATCATTACTGAGAGCTCACTGAAACTGCAAGAAAATAACCAAATTTGAGAGTGGCAGTTTGGGGATGTTCTTTTCTCTCTCCCCTTTAGCTCCTGTGGTGGGGAGGAGCATTTATTTGAAGTTCATCTTGTATGGAGGGAACCCACTCTTTATCTACTAAAATGATGCCCTTTTTTATATTCTTGGCTTAAACACTGATTCAAATCCTCACCTTTGAAGCCTGGTCTCTGCAGGAAGCATTATAGTACAGTGCTCCATCCGGAGATGGAGCCTCCAGGTCCACAAGGCACCACAAAAGAGAAATTAGGATTTGGAGCTAAAGGCAGAGAAATTGTTCATCTTCAGTATCTGTCAGCTGGCAGACAAAAGAAACCTTGGTAGAGGTGGCAAACTGATTGGCAGGTGGGAATGATACCATGGGAAGAGAAATGACTCAAGTGTGCGGTGAAGGGGAGGAGGAGCCATGCCTGACACTCTGCAGTAACTCTTCCTGCCCTGACAGACAGCAGAACAGGCAGTTCTGCTGCATGGCTTACAGCTGACAGAAGTTCCACAGCTTCAAAAAGCCTCTGGTTGCTCTCACCTGCCTTCTGAGTTGGATGGATCCTACTGTGCTAGTCCATTTGTCCCACTGCTTACAGTGATACCCATGTTGGGATGAGGAGGCTCTGTCCCATATGCTGGCCAGACAGCCCAGGAAGTCTAAAAGAGACAACTCAGAGGAGGAACAGGCCAATTCCCAGACATTTCCATCTGATCAGGCATGAAGAAGGTGACCTGCCAACGTCACAAAAAGCCTGTGGACCTCAGCAGAACCTGGCAGGCATTCACTGCTCAGCCTTCTCCATTTAGAGGGGAAATGGCTCTTAATGTTAATGGACCCTCTGGCACGTGGGGCGCTGTCAGAATCCAGCATTCCCTTTGCAGCTCTTGGCTGCAGCTGCTTCTTCCAGGCTGGAGGTGGCACGGAGGATCCAGGCTAGGCTCCCCCCTACCCCACCTGCTGTTACTGCAGGGGGCTTGGGAGATGTTCCCCTCCCCAGGCTGTGCTATCATTGCCTCCACAACCAGCTGCTCTCCCCTGCAGATATCCGAGTGGCCAGCTTTGCGCGTGGCAGGAGCATCAACTTGGCCCTGTCTCACAGGGGACGCCAAGCCCTGCGAGCTGTGGGGATGGAGAACCAGGTACTCTGGCACATCTGGTGCTGGTGGGGGTCTCTGTGTCCTCTCCTTTCTTGCCCTGTCCCAGCCAGACCTCTTCCACTGCATGCCTGCAGTCTGGCTCTCCCCTGCTTCACAGCACATCTGCCAGCAGGACCTTCCCCATGCCAGGCAGCTGGGCTCTGCACCTGGCAGTGAGCGCTTCCCTGGGACACCAAGCACCTTCCTGTGTTTACCTCCCTGCTGTGCTCCCCTCCCTCCTGGAGAAGAGGGCAAACAGGGCAGGAGTAGATGGACTCCCAAAAGAGCTGATGCAATAAAGCAGGATGCAATAAAGGCAGCTGTTTTCCCCACAGACACGTCCAGATTTGTATTTTCCCAAAAAACCTTGGTCTTTGGGCTGATCCCTGACATCCATCCACACTGCCTTCTGCCCAGCATGCTCGGCTGGGAGCCCAGCACTCTTCTGCAGGGTACTGCCTACCATTTAACATCCAGCTGTTGGCTGTGGTGGGATCTTCTGGTCCCTGGATCCCTGCAGAGGAGCCCAGGCTTTGACAACACACATCCCAGTCCCAGGATGTAATTTGGCTTTCATCCCCTGCCCTGTCCAGCACTCTGGGATTTTACATGTCCCTTCTATCCAAAAACAATTTCCCTCTGATTTTTATAAGAATGAGCTTGTAAGTTATCTCAGTAAACTGTAGTAAATTGAAGTGACAGCCCTGTTAAAGTTTTCCCTGGTTATTTGGAAATGTGTGAGGAAAGAACCCCCCCATTCTTCCCTGAGTGCAGTGCTTGGGTGAGGGGATGATGCTTGGTAACCTGTACTAAAATCCCACAGTTTTGGCCAGAAGCATGGCTTGTGTTTCCCTGCTGTTTCAGATTGTGGCCAAGGGCATTCCTATGCGGGCAAGGAGGATACACACACCTTCAGGGAAAAAATACTCTATCCCTTATGGGAAGAAGAACCAGGTACTGGAGTTGCTCTACAGAGCACAGGAGGTCTTTGTTAGCATTTGTGTCTCTGTGTCATGGACAGTGTGGGGCTCATGGATGTGGGAGAGGCTGGAGAGAATGAGGGAAGGGGATTACTTGGAAGGGAGGGTTTCCTGGCCATGCAGAGTGTCCTTCAGCAAAGCTTTCTGAACACCCTGTTTGTTTGCCTTGCAGTACATTATCTCTGTGGACAGAGCAAACTTAAACAAAGAGCTGCTGACAGGTAGGTTGTAACTTCTGTTTGCAAATTCTTCTAACACACTTTTTGCTGGGGATTTTGGGTTTTCCCCGTGACTAGAAGACTTTGAGCCCCAAGCTCCCTTACCCACATCTTAGGAAGTGCAAACCTGAACTAGCAGAGGAAAACCTGTGCTGTTCCCCAGCTAAAGAAGAAGAGACCTCCCCAGCCTTGTCACAGTTTGTGGCATTTTCCATAACCCCTGATTGTACAGAGACAAAGAGAAATTGGAGCTCTGTGGCCAAGTATGTAATCAGACTAGACCAAATTTATGCAAATTCCCCACCGACTGCAGGCACCTCAGCCCATCCTGAACTTGAGTGGAGTGATGGTGGAAAGCTGTCAATGACTCATGTCATTGTAGGGAAGAAAAAAAACCTTGCAGGATTGCTTGCATTTTTTAAACCATATTTTAAACCATAGTTGACCAGTCCCAGTGTGCCCTGCCTGCTGGCCCTCATGCAACACAGCAAATTATTTGCTGTAATGGCAAAAATCCCTATAATTTAGGGATCTCTTGGAAATATTTTTTGTGGTCACAGTAAACCCCTCTACATTTTGTTGTTTTTTCTTTTCACAGCTGCTGAGAAGTACCCCAACACTAAACTGTTCTTTGGACACAAGCTCCTCGGGTGCAATGCAGAGTTGGGGACATTATCTATAAAAAGGTAATGCCTGGACAAGCGTGGGATCAAGCATTGTGGTCAGCTAGTTTCTGCTTAATCATTCATAAAACCTCAAACAATTGAGCAATCTCAGTTTTGAAACTACTGTGCAGGCAAAACTTTGTGCCAGTTTTGAAAAGGAGAGACATCAAGACAGCATTAAGGGAGAGACTGAGGAAGGTTTAAGCAACTCACAAACCCTCCAGCCTGGCAGCAGGCACACATTTCCTGACTTGTGCAGGGGATAAACATACCAGTATCCATACCACTGGGTTCAGAGACAGATTGCTCATCAGGGAGGGTGGATAACTGGTGATTCCCCATCCCTGGAAGTGTTCCAGGCCAGGCTGGATGAAGCTCTGAGCACCCTGGTGTGGTGTCTATGCCCATGGCAGGGGGTGGAATGGGCTGAGCTCTAAGGTCCCTTCAAACCCAAACAATTCTGTGGTTCCACAACCTTGTTTCACAGTCTTTCATGGAAGTTCTGGTCCTACCCCCCATCCTCCTGGCAGGTGCTGTAGGCTCTACAAAACAGCAGTGTTATCTCAAAGGTGCCTCCTGCAATGCTGAGTAGACCTGGCAGAGTTATGCTTTTGATAACCTACAGGATAATTATTTATCCTAATGCTGTGCTTCCCAGGCAGTGAGAGCCAATCTTCCCTAGAAGATTACTAACACATTTTGCAAAAGGCAGATCCTCTGGGCACAGTGGTGCTGAGCTGGCCCGGAGTTGCAGGAGGATTATCCACAGAATCATGGAATGGTTAGGGTGGAAATGGACCCTGAAGATCAGAATGATCCAAGGTACTGTCCTGCTTTCAGATCTGACCAGCAGATCTTGGAACTGACCTATGATCTCATCGTGGGGTGTGATGGAGCCTTCTCAACAGTCAGAAAACAGTTCATGAGGCAAACACGCTTCAACTACAGCCACGAGTACATTCCTCATGGCTACATGGAGCTGACCATCCCTCCCAAGGATGGAGATGTGAGTGTGCCTGTCCCAGGGGCTGCTACAACCTTCACAGGTTGGATATCCCACCCCCTTCTCACTCTGGCTCTGCTAGAACAGCTTTGGAAGAATTCATTTCTCACCTGGGGTTCAGGCAAGGGATTAAACCTTCCCTAAGAGAAGACACACGTCTCTTCCTCTTCCAAAAGTGGGGCCAATATTGGTACCTGCATGCAAAAATCCTAGAGTGCCTGGAGTGGTGGGATTAACTCTGGCTCTGAGAGGTCCTGGAGGTATGGGAATGTGTCTATGAGGACATCAGCAATTGCAAAGCATCAGATTTTTGCCCATATTTCTTATCCTTTCCTCTTTCCCTTGCTCTGTGTCTCCCTGAAGCATCAGGGACCAGAAAGGGGTCCTGTAGTTGTTGTGTCTTCCCATAGGAATTGTTGTGCTGTGTGGAGGGAAGCCAGTGCCTGGGCTGGGGAAGCTGAGCAGGGCAGGTCAAGGATACAAGGCAATTTTCTTTCTCTTTCAGTTTGCCATGGAACCAAACTACCTCCATATCTGGCCGAGAAACACCTTCATGATGATTGCACTGCCCAACATGGTGCTAACCCAGGGCCATGCTCTCTTGGGGCACAGGAGGGGGTTGGTGGGGATGAACAGCTGTGGTGGAAGGGATTGGGAGGGTCAGGAGTCACGGAATAACCAAAACACGGGATCAATTAGATTGGAAAAGACCTCTGAAATCACAGAGTCCAACCTATGACCCAATACCACCTTGTCAACCAGACCATGGCACTGAGTGCCATGTCTTTCCTTAAAAACCTGCTGGGACACTGACTCCACCATCTCCCTGGGCAGCCTGTTCCAATGTCTAATCACCCTTTCTGTGAAGAAATTCTTCCTAATGTCCAGTCTAAACCTCCCCTCGTGCAGCTTAAGACTGCCTCCTCTTGTCTTGTCCCTTGTTACCTGGGAGCAGAGCCCAACCCTCACCTGGCTCCATCCCCCTGTCAGAGTGCTGTAGAGAGTGATAAGGTCTCCACTGAGCCCCCTTTTCTCCAGGCTAAGTAGCCCCAGCTCCCTCAGCTGCTCCTCACAGGATTTGTGCTCCAGACCCCCACAAACCAGCACTCTGCAGCTGGATGTTATAAACTACATACCAGGAGCATCAGGACAGTGTGCCAGGCCCATGCTGGCCAGTCACACACAGTTTCTGCCTCCCCTGTTCCTGCCCAGCACGAGAAAGGGGATGGCCAGATATTTGTCCCTTGCTGTGCCAGTGGGTCACAGGGATTGCCAGTGGCTGGGCACTGAGCTGCTGCCTCAGGTCCTTTCTGTTCTCTGGGCTTCTTACTGACCTTTTTTCCTGGCTGGCAGGACAAGTCCTTCACCTGCACACTCTTCATGCCCTTTGAGGAATTTGAGAAGCTCACAACAGGCGAGCAAGTGCTGTCTTTTTTCCAGACCTACTTCCCAGATGCCATTCCCCTCATCGGAGAGTGAGTGTTCCCATCTCCCCTATTCACTCATCAACAGTTATCTATTATGGGATGGGCTTTCTCTTGGATGATATCAACAGTCTCAGCTGTGTTAGGCAGTTTCCTCTTAGAATGAATTATCCCAGGGCTTCATATTAACTGAGAAACTCAGATCTTCTCTGGTATGTCCTTCCTACATTGGCCAACATCTACTGCAGCTCACAGTGAGAGGACTAAGATGTCAATAATCAAGTTGTGTGCAGAACTTAAAACCTACAGACAAAATATCTGGTCCACAGTGGGGAAGTTGACTTCCATATTTTTCCCAGCACAAACAGCCTAGTGCACAGGCTTGGGGGTTTGCACACCAAAGCTGACAGTGCCTGTGGCCTGGCTTCCTGAGCTTGGATGCGGCATGGCTTGCTCTTCTCTCTTGTGGTTCCACACAACAAAATCTGTTGTTTTACCTGAAGGCAAGAGCTGAAGCACGATTACTTTTTGCTGCCAGCCCAGGCCATGATCTCTGTGAAGTGCTCTTCCTACAACCTCTCCTCCCGGTGCATGCTGATGGGAGATGCCGCGCATGCTGTTGTGCCCTTCTACGGACAGGGCATGAATGCAGTAAGTTCATGGCTGGCCTGTCCCTCTTGGTGGAGATCCCACTCCTTTCACCCACAAATGCCTGGTTTTAGTGTTTAACTCCATAGAGCTCATGGGCTGGCTGTCCCACAGCCTGATGCCCTCTGAAGAGCTGGGGACAGGGTGATGATGCCACCTTCCCATGGAGCAGCAGACTACATGAGAGGGGGGTCCAGGCAGCTGGGAAATCAGCAGCAATCCCCTCAATTTCTCTCAAGACCCCTGTCAGCAGGGCCTGGAGTAAGACTCCTACTCTGAAGCTGTGGTCAGTGGGACCAAACAGCTACAATAGCTAAGGATCCATGAGAACACTTCTGAATGTATGGGTCCTTTATGCCTATTAACCCCCTAATATTCCTTCCAGGGCTTTGAAGATTGTCTGGTCTTTGATGAATTAATGGACCAGTTCCACAATGACCTTGGTACGTGAGGTGGCTGGGCACATGTGAGAGCAGAGGAACATCCCTCTGCAGCTGAGGGCAGCTGGATACCCTGCAGGAGCTGCCTGTGAACTGTTACTTTCTTCTCCCAGGTGCCTGCCTCCCTGAGTTCTCCAGACTGAGGGTGCCAGATGACCACGCAATTTCAGATTTAGCCATGTACAATTATGTAGAGGTAGGTGAGAGCCCCACGCAGACCTGTGGTTCTGTGGGCCATGCACACAGTAGTGCTCTCAGGATGCATGCAGCAGGGAGGGCCTCTGGCAAGTCCCTGGCTGGGCTCTCACCCTGGCAGGTTTTAGCCTCACAGCTCCTTGGGAATGTCACTGGGGCTGAGGAGGCACTGGTCCCTGCATCACTCTCCTGGAAGAGGTAGCAAAGCACAGGGGAGCTCTGACAAAACCCATTGCAAAGGGGTGACTGTTGCTCTGTTGCAGATGCGTGAGCACGTGAATTCAACATGGTTCATTTTCCGGAAGCACGTAGACAACTTTCTCCACGCCCTCATGCCTTCCACCATTGTCCCGCTGTACACCATGGTAAGCCAGCGTGTCATTTCCCACTGCTGTGAGCTCCTCCTGCCTGGCTTTGGGGTGGTGACATTCTCCTGCAACCCCTCCCAGGTGACCTTCACCAGAATTCGCTACCATGAGGCCCTCCTACGCTGGAAGTGGCAGACAAAGGTTGGTCAAGGGTGGTGCCCACCCTCCCCATGCCATGAGCCTGGGGAGCATCTTGCACACCAGCACTGCCCAGCTTGGGGGGGGACAGCTTTTTTGGTGGGATATTGCCAGGTGTGATGACTGCTTGGTGTTGCAGGGTAGGGACCAGCCTCTGATGATGTCGGGGATTCTCTTTGCACTTGCAGGTAATTAATCGAGGGCTGTTTGTTGTGGGAGCAGCAGGACTGGGTGGCACCTACCTGCTGATGAAGCGTCTGGCACGGAACTTCAGCTTCTGCTTGGAAGACTTGTGGGGCTGGTCCCATTATCTGAAGAATATTGGAAATCTTCCCTTTGGCACACGAGTGGCTTAAATGTATGGGGAGCTCTTTGTTGTAATAAAAATGAAGGCCCGGACTGTTGGCTCAGCTGGGTGATTTTGTTTCTCTTGGGATGTGGTTTGGCAGCTCCTGCAGCCCCTTGGAAGCAGTTTGGCCTCTCTCCCTTTCCCAGGTGAGAGGAGCCCGTCAGGCACAGTGCCCAGAAAGCTTCTCCAGGGGCTCAGGTGTGTAACCCTGGCAGCCTGGTCTCAAGGGATGTCATATGTAGATCTGGCACTTAGAGATTATGATTTAGTGTTGGAGCTGGCAGTGCTAGGTTAATGGTTAGATGGTCAATGATCTTAGAGTTTTTTTCCAACCTGACTGGTGTGTCCCAGCCTGCAGACTGCTTTGAGCAAAAACAAGCCATCATTTTGAGGGTCCTGAAGCCAACAATAGCTGCAGTCTGGAAGAGAACTAGGTGGATTATCAGACACACTTTCCTTCTTACCTTGCCCTGGACCCTCACAGTCACTGCTTAAGAACAATAAAATGGCCCAAATTGACCCCTGATCTGATGTGGCACCGCCAGTCTCATTTGAGGTGGTCTGTGAACAGCTGCCAGCACATGGGCAGGGATGAGAACTGCTCTGCACTGTTCAGTGAGTCAGTTTTGACTCGCAAGGGAGCACCATTCAGGGCATAGATGGCAAACTGTGTAGAAAACAGTTTGCTTCTCTAGCTGGGATCTTTCCCAGGCACTGTACCTATGGAAGATGGTGGTAGCAATGACAAGGTGTGATGGTAGTTTCTCCAATGAATGCTTTAGCTGCTGCCCTTGCACCTAATTCTTAGCAGGACAGATGTATTTACCTTATATATTAATTTTTATTCACATTAAACTTCTTCACAGAGCAAATAAAGATTCAACACAATACAACTCTATGCAAATTAATACCAAACTTAAAGAAAATAAGGAATTGGACCACTATTTCACAGGAATGGCCCACAATGTAAGAGCAACCGGCTGCTATGTGTGGTTGGGATAAGTGCTGAGCTGGAGAGGCTCTGGGTACTGCCAGATGTTTTGCACAGCTGGTTCCTGGCATGACTGACATGCTTGCAAAGCAGAGAAAAAATCATGCCCCAGGGGGTGGGAGAAGCTATGGCTGACCTCCAACCTGCATTTTCCAGGTGCTCATAGATCATAGATCAAGTTCTATAGATCAAACAGTGGCTCCTTACTGCACAGAGGACTTCAAGGCATGATGGAGACAAGGCAAGCATGCAGAAGCCCAGGCAGAACCTGGCCTGAGGTAGGTCTGAGCAGGGAGCGATGTCAGGAAGCTGTTGGTGATCTGGGAAAAAGATCCAGTGCATGTTCTCCAGCTGCTCTTCATCACAAGGTACAGGTGCTCACTTAGGGCCTATCATGTCACTGCAGTTGCTTGGACCCTTTATGTCCAGCTCAGCAGTGAGTTCTCAGGAAAACATTGCATAGTGGTAGAGACCAATGCTGCAGGGGAAGGCATGGAGCAGCCTGCAGGCAGATCCTGCTGGAGCAGAAGAGAGATGGTAGTTTTGAAATCCCAGCTCAAAACAAAAGCTGGAAGCACTCTGTACTCTGGCTTTGGGGTCAGTGTCCAAGATTGCTGCCAGAAAGCAAAGTTGCCTTCAGGAGATGGGGCAGGACCCACTGCATATTCCTGTGGTGTTCCCCTCTCCAGCTCCACCAACACAACTGGAAAGCAGGGCCAGGAGACTGGCGTGGGTGCAGTCCTTCAGTCAGCACCTGACACGATGAGGGCTCTTGGAAGAAGGGACGAAAACATGAGAATAAAGAAGAAGGGGTGGGAGCCTTAGTTTCAGATTTCCTTAGTTTGAGCTTTCCTTAGCTTGGCATTTCCTTTTTTAACAGTGAGTCCCAGTGCTGCCAGGTATTGCCTCATTCATTAAACCTGGGGTTGACGACAGTGGTGGTGGCACTCTTGAAGAGGGGATTATCAGCCTGGAGGGAGAGAAGTGAGAGGCTTGTGTTGGATTTCCAGCAGAGCATTACCCATCCCACCCATCCCAATGCCAACAGCACAGACAGCACTGGAAGAAGAGCCCATAGGGTGTTTAGGCCCCTAAATGGCAAAATCCAGCTGGGCTGAAAAATGAGCGGTGCGGAGGGCTCAGGTCTACATGGCTGCCTCTGGAAAGGATGTCCGCTCTGACTGTCCCCAGTGGATCTGAGCACCCCAGAACATCCCACTGGCACAGATGGGCTCTCTTACATCATTCCACTTGGCTTTGGTCTTCTCCTTCTCAAACCGGCGGTATTCCCGACGGTCAAGCAGCTCCATCAGGAGCCGCCAGATGACCAGGACCAGAATGCCAATGAGGAACACGCCAGCGATGGTGCTGCCCACGATCAGTGGGATGTTGGGAGGCTGTGGGCACTCTTTGGGACAGACAGACAGTGTCAGGCTGCAGCCCCTGGCAAAGCAGCAAGGCTGCCATAGCAAGGTTGGCAGCCTGCCTGTGTCAGGGCAGGGGGAGCAGGGATGGGATACCTCTATCAGGATCAACGATGATGGTGTACATATCCTCGCCATCCTCCTGGACCATACGGAAGGACATCCAGCAGTTCTGGGAATCCTTTTCTCTGCATTTCCTATCATTTATGCTCACCTCTGTTGAGTTTGTGTGCAGCTGGATGTTGGGACAGGCCTGGGAGCAGTTCTTCTCAAAGGGACCACTGCTGAAGAACTTGCACTCCACGCAGGAGCTGCAAAACAAGCAGCCACAGCTCACATCTGCAGGGGCAGCAACCCTCTCACCTGGCTTTGGCTACAGCTGGGCTCTGCCCAAGCACAGGCACTCACATGTATCTGCCACAGGGTGAAGCGCAGCCTGGGCACTCCTGGCAGAAGGGGGGCTGGTACCCTCCCCAGCACTGGCAGCGGTTGCAGTGGCAGGTCCCGCGGAGGCTGCACACGTGTCTGCGGGTGTTGAGGCAGCCGTCCGTCGACTGCTGGCACTGGCAGGCGCTGCCCTCGAATCCAGGCAGGCACTTGCAGGCCCCGCAGTCGCACTGCCCTCGTGCTGCAGAGGAAGATCTTTCAGATCCTGCAGGCAACCAGGCCACCCTCCCTCTGCCCACGCTTGGAGAGCGTCACCCACCCTGCGCTCACCACACCACCCTTCACGGGATGCCCAAAGAGCCGGTGTGGTGGGACCCAGCAGCCCCAAACCCTCCCACTGGGCTTATGGCACAAAAAGGCCACATCTCCCTGGGCATTTAATTCTTCTAAGCAGTGGCCAGTTGGAAAAGCTGTCGCAGGCACATCACCTGGGCCGCCGCAGAGGGAGCCGTTGAAGAACTCGCAGTTCATGTTGTCGCACTGGCAGTAGGTGCCGTAGATGTACTTGCCAGGTGTGTCACTGGTGTGGCAGACGCACTGCCCGCACACGCAGTCCCCCTGCCCCGAGCAGATCACCGAGCTGTTGTCCCTCTGGCAGCTGCGCTCCAGCTCCTTGCTGCTCTTTCCTTTGGTGTCGCACTCACAGTTCTTCCCTGTGTATCTTGAATTGCAGCTGCCGCCAGAGGAGACAAGCAAGCTTGGGTCAGTGGCCATGGGGCATGCACAGGGCCCAGACCTCCATAAAAGTGGAGCAAATCCAGGACAGCCTCACCAAAAACCAATCACAGCATGTTGGTGCTAACTCCATGCTGGAGCAGGGTGGCTGACTGGGAGCAAACCTCAGAAATGCTGCTTTTCCACCAGTTGTATGCACAACACCAAATAAATGCCCAAAAATTATTGTTATATTTTATAATTTCTAAGCCCTTGCCAAGGAGATGTGAGTATTTCCTGAGGGAACCCAGTCTTTGCCTCTCTTTGTCACTGAGAGGCCGTGAGGCAATAATTACACTTAAAGACCTAAGAGCTGCAGCCAAGAAATGGGATTTTCACCCACTACAGAAATCTGTGTCTGCTCGGTGGGTGGATTGGTGGATGATTTGATACTGGGATGGATGGGTAGATAGTTGGATTGAGGCCCTTAGGAAAACAGCATAACCTCCACCAACAGAAGAGCCAGCTCATTGTGTCCCCTGCCTCCATCAACACAGGGGACAGTTCCAAGGGAAATGCACGGATCCACCCCTCTGAACAAAAAAAATTTGTGCAAAGCTACAGAGCCCAGCCAAGGCTTGGCCCAACATCCCTCTCCCAGCAATTCCCCAGCTCTGGCAGCATTTGAAATTGTGTTTTGGGTGGACAGCACATACCTGCAGATGCCACATTCGATGATGCCTTGCCCATTGCAAGCGGCTGGGTCAGGCTGGTCATTGCAGTGGCAGTCACAGTTGCTGGCCACATGGACAGTGAGGGTGTCTGTGAAGCCTAGTGGCCGGATGGTGAAGGAATAGTTTGGAATGCACACCTTGGCTGTGACCTTCACTTTGAAGATGACCTAGAAAGTGCAGAGTAGGACAGGGAAGGGCCAGATGTCACAGTGTGCAGGCCCTAGACTGAGGACATGCACATCCAGAACAAGGGCAGATCTCCCATATTCTATAACATTTCGGACACTCTTGGCATTAAATTAGTATAAACAGAAAGCCTGGAAGAGCAACCAGGGTTCCTGTCATTAAACAGGATGGGCAACAGAAACCATGCAAGCTGTGGGGTGTTCCTGGTACAGGAGAGCATACCTCATCATTGATCTTGACATTGTCGCACTGGCCTCTTGCTTCATCCACAGACTCCTTGTCATTTTTGCATTTGGAGTCATATTTGACATCCAGAGTGTCCAGCAAGGAGGAATGGTCCAAGATTATCCGCGAGGAGAGGTTCTTTGAAAAAATGGTGGAAAGGGTGCCATCAGTCCAAGAGTAGACTGAACCAAGGGTATGGGGTTGCAGGTCAGGAAAAAGAGCCAGAGAGCACCACAGGTCAGGATTTCAGCTGCCTGGGGTGGTTCTGGAAATGCAGGTGATGTCACTGGAGAGGTGGGAACTCCTGCACTTACATTGTAGGCCACTTGGATGAGTTCAATGATGTTGCTGGAGTCCTCATTCAGCTCTCCCACCGCTGACTTTGGGATCATCTCACTGAGTTTCTGCCAGCGGAGAGCAAAGAGGTGAGCACTTCCTACCACGTGATAGCTGAGCAGGAGACAGCAGCAGGAGACACACACAGCTGTGTCTGTCCTCCTGGAAAGGGGATGGAGGATCTGACATATTCTCACCTTGTAAACATCCACCACCTTACTGGTGACAGCAAAAATGGGCTGAATGTTGTTTTCAGCAAGTTTCTGGACCAGCTGGCCAACAGATGGGTAGTCCTGGATGGGGAGAGGGATAGCACACTCAGCACAACCTCCCCCACCAGCAAAAGAGTAGACACTTTGGGTGTGGCAGCACAACTTAGGGTGATTAAGGTGGTATTTTGGTCTCTGAAACAGGATGTTATTTACATGACATCATCTTTTCTGCCTGGGGAAGTGAGGTGGGGGGTGTTGGAGATGCTGAACAGCCCCCAGGTACTTACAAACTCATTGCTCCTTTTGTACATGTTCTCCTCCAAGTGGCACTTGCCATCGTTGGGGGTCAGGATGCCCGCAAGCTTGCCATCCCCGGCAAAGTGGAAGCCGTCATCAGTAGCAAACACCAGCAGGCGGGTCACGTTGCGCCAGCCGATCAGGTCCTGCAAGTGGCACAGAGAGTGGCCCCTGTCCCTGGGCAAGGCTGGCAGGACAGTGACTCCACCCATTGTGTCAGCCCCAGCATGGGGCAGGGGGCACGAGGAATGTGGGTTCAGGGAGATGAGGGTTAGGAGGCTCTGGGGTAGGATGCCCTCTTGTGCTCTCCAGAGTGACCTGCCCTGCTGCCAAATCAGAACTTAGGCAGGATGGGCTTCCAGAGCCCACCAGGAGAGGGGCAGAGCCACCTGTGTGCGTGGGCAGCAGCCCTCCTGCCTGAGCACACCCCCTGGCAGCAGGGCAGGTGCAGGACTCACCCCACACACTGCTGCCTGCATCATGGCATCCAGCCCCCCCTCTGGGGCATCCAGGTTCCCTGAGATGAACTGCTTCCCCACTTCGTTCTCAAACTGCTTGGCATTGTCCGTCAGCGACAGGATGTGCTTAAAGGCGAAGGGAGGCTGGCACTTCTCGTCCTTATTGGGACAGGGGTTCTGCAGCTTCTCGGGGTGTGTGTTCACAAATGGCAGCACTGTCTTGTCCACAAAGGAGCCAAACCCTAGGGTAGCCAGACTACAGTTTCAGGGGCAGGGCACAGGGCATGGACAATCTGCTGGCCCCCACACACATGTCCCATGTGCCCTTGCCTTGCCACACTCTTCAGCCTGGCAGAGGACACCTGCTGTCCACCTCCTGCATCCCCCTCCAGCCCTGCAGCTCTTCCCAGCAGCAAACAGATGTGCCAGGCTGAAGACAGGCTCACCAATTCGCCTATAAGGGGTGGTGCTCTCCAGCGCCCTGAGCAGCTCCCCTCCCAGCTTCTTCACCTTCTCCAGGTCATCCAGCATGGAGTAGGAGAGGTCCATGAGGTAGTAGAGATCAATGGGATACCCCATGGCACGGCGAAACTTCACTTCAAACACAGCAGGCTGGCCTGAGGGACAGGGATGGCGGGATCAGCTGCCGTGTTGTGCCAGCTTGTGCCATCACCCACCCCCCCCCTCTCTGGGAAGAAAAGGGGTGGAAATGCAAGCTGTAATGTGTTGCTGTGTCTCAGGTGAGTCTGGGGATGAGTGGAAAGGCGTTGTTGGCAGGCCACAAGAAGAAGGGTGTTGGGGATGCCAGGCAGAGCATACCTATCCTCAGTTTCAGGTGCACCTCCTGTGGAGTCAGCTGTATCTTGTTGCTTAAGGGAAGGTCCTGTGTCCTTTTGATCTCATTGCCTGGAAACTCAATCTCACTCTCTGGGCATCCCCTCTGCTTCAGCTGCTCAATGGTGTCGCAGCGGATGGAGTCTGGCTCACCGGCTTTGGTGAAATTCTGCGTGTGACAACACCAGCAGGAAAAAAACAAAACAGAGGAGCAGGAGGTGAACAGGCACTGTACAGGATGACCTGGCCCCCAGTCCAGGTCTCCAGGCCATTGATGGAGAAAAGAAAGCCTTTGATGGAGAAAGGATATAGCTGTTGGATCCCTCCTGGCCCCATCCTTCAGGCAGGACATGAAACACTCCCACAATGAAGTCAGGCAGAGCCAGGCAGGCAGGGTGACTGCCTTGATTGATGCCTGTTAGCTGACTGCTGGGGGGTGACAGCTAGACAGGCTACATGGACCTACCAGCTTCTTGCACCAGGCGCATCCTGGACCAGACTGAATGCAGTCCTTGCACGTCCCCACTTTGATCTTGGGGCACTCCATGGCAAAGGCTGGAAAGGCAAGAAGGCAGAGTTGGTGTGGGGGAAGTTGGGGGTGTTCAGACACCCAACACCATGCACCCAAGCTGGCCTGAGCCTGCCCTGCCTCCCAAACCAATGCTGGGGGCTCTGGAAGGGCCCTCAACTGCCTTGCTGTCCTTCAGCTGAGCTGGCTCGTGTTAAGTCCAGATCCCAGGAAGTGTAAGGACATTGCCTTTACACACCTCTCAGTGCCTGTGTCCCCTCTGCTGTTGGGCAGATTTTGGATCCCCCCACCCTTTCACTGCCCGTGAAAGGTGCTGGGAGGAAGGCAGGTCGTGCTCACCTGTTGTCACCAGCAGTAGCACCCAGGTCACTGCTGACAGCTGGAGACAGTAGTCAGGACACATTTTCTGCAAGACAAAAAACATTCTTGTGACCACCTGGGATGTGCCCCAGGGATGAGGCAGCTGCAGTTTCCCTGGACAACCTGCGTTGAGATCACATTCATTAAAACTGTCATGTGTCACACCTTTCCCCAGCAAAGCCCTGGAGCAAACCCTGACAGTCTAATGGCCTTGCAACATGGATGAACACGAGGAAGTCAGAAAAGAGGAATTTGTTAAAAGAAGAAAAAGGAATAAGAAAGTACAAAGGAACAACAAACACTCCCTTTTTTAGCAATATTAGACACAGTGCCTGAAAACCAGGTCATCAGTTTCAAAATAGCTCTGATAGCTGCCCTGAGTAAGAACAGAACCACTCCTGCCATTACCTCTTCCTGTGAACTTACCAAATAAACAGCTCAGAGTGATGTGGAAATGAGAAAACAAGGCAAACTGTCAAAAGACACTGAGGCAGGTTAGTACTTTAGGGCTGCCCAGGTCCCCTTCTCAGGCATCAGGGTGTGCTGCCTTAGCTCATCAGCCTCTGTAAGACACCACACCAGCTAAGGATGACACTGGTCAGCCTTGAAAGGATGTCTGGTCTTCTCCCAAAGGCAGAGAGAGGGTCTAGGTAGATCAGTGGGTAATGTTTGCACAGTGAGGTTTGGTGCCCAGCTGTGATACAGGTAGTGGCCATCACTGATTATGGCTGGGGCCATCTGGAAGCCCACCCTGCCCTGGATCCAGTCCCCCTGGCAGAGCTCCACAGCCAACATCACATTGCTGCACAGCCAACAAGAGGTACTGCTGTGGTCACCCAGCCAAACCCTCAGGGTGACAAGTTCACTCTGCCACATCTGCACCATCCTATGGTGGGTGGCCAGAGCCCTCCTGGACAAAGAGCTCTGCAAGTTCCTCTCCACCACCACAGTCCCCCATGGTAAGATTTTAAGTGCATAATTTATTGTCACAGCTGCAATGTCCCTGTCTGTGTGTCATGCTGTGCTCAGCTGGCCCAACTATCCTATCATCTCCAGATTCTGCCAGCAGAATTTGAGCTTGAAGGAAAGAAAAGTGGGTCCTGCCTTTGTTTCCTGTAGAACTCAGTGACTGACACCCCATATGTGCCTAATTCGGCTCCAGTTGTGCTACAAACCAGAAGTTCCCACACATGCTGTGAGGACCAAACCCATGGGCTCAATGAGCTCCTGCTGTTCCACCTGCCCAGTGTTTCCAAGTGTTTAATTCCCACTGCCATGCCAAAGTGTGCAGTGGTGAGGGGATGGAGCTCTGTGAGCTCCTCGTTTTTGCTGGAGGTTGGAGTTTCCTGTTTACAGGCTCATCTCATAAAAGAGAGCAACTCTGAAACTGGATTTAGAAAAGCTCCCGAACTCCAAAAATACAGAAATACTCTCAACACACCCCCAGTGCTAGCTGCTATCAAATATTGTATAGTAGGGCTCATGTTGTGAGCTGTATTTGGATGCTTTATTTCACCCCCACAGTGGCTTCTTGCCCTTGTCACAAGAGTATCTCCTGATACTTGGAGTGAGCAACAGCAGGAAGTTCAACACTTCTCTTCTGCTATGGAGGGAAATTACGCTGTGGTGTGTAGGCGGGTGAGCACAGGGCTTTCAAAGAGCACTAATGGGGTTTCTGCCTTTGTCTGCCTCCTTACAGCCTTCAGAGGAGGGCAAAGCAAGCTTTCAACCTGACTCTGCATGAGCAGGGCACTGACATAGGCCTCAGCAGCACTTCCTTCAATCCCCTTGATGATCCCTTCAGCTCATCCCAGATTTGCAGTCACCACCAATCCTGGGTCTTGACTCCCGCAAGTGCTCTGCTTGTGAAATTGTTTTCTTCCCCTTCTTTCCCACAAATTCAGGCAAGCAGAGGGGTGCATGTGGTCCATCCTCCTGCCCTTCTGTGAAGGAACAGAACTGCAGAGCTTTACAACCACCTTCATCCCATGGTGGGGAGTAGAGTGCCAAGATGGAGCAACCCAGCTAAGGGCAGGACACATTGCCACCAGACTCTGCTTCCTGGCCAGGACTGCATGGTGGCATCAGGGGGAGAAAGCTGCACCTCAGGACCAGGGTCCTTCTTGGTCCTGTGCTCTGATCTTCTCACCACATGACTTGGGTGGCTCGGGATCAAGCCTCATCTTCAGCAAGCCTTTTGCAGAAGCCACCATGGTATTCCACCAATGGAGCATCTGCCTTAGGGCAGGGTGTCCCCCAAGGGTCTGCATGACAGAAGATGTGAGGGTGGCCTCAGGGAAGGTGCATAAGTTAAATGCTGGGTGCTGTCCTTGCTGTTCTGCCTGTGGGCAGGGTGCAGAGCTGGGGCACTCTAGCACTCAGGATCTGCTGGGGGCTGCTGTTGGGGTGAATCCGGCTGCTGTGCTCATGGAGGAGCAAGCTGGGAGCTATAAATAAGGCTGAAGGGGAAGTGTTGATGCCAGCAGTGATCCTGTTGCTATAAATAAAACAAGTGTTCAACAGCAGAGATGAGTCTTGAAGTCTGTTAGCCACAAGCTCCCATCAGGGCTTTGCTAAACATCTGTTTTCCCACAAAAAGGGGGGATATGCACTCATGCCAGGTATCCCGGGGGGACTCCTGTGGTGTTTGCATCATCCACCTGTAACAGTGAGGTTCCACTAGCACCAGTGCCCATGGGTGCTTTGCTCCACACTGCCAAGCATCCCTGGTGCCAGGTCACCGTCATGCTGTGACAGAGATGCCAGGTATTGCACCCAGCAGAGCTGCTCCTTCCCACCCCTGCAATCTGGGCAGCTCCAGACCCCTGTACAGAGGGGAAATGAGCAGAGTGGGGTATGGTGAGGATGGGAGAGTGGATGTCACTTGACTTGGGGCTGATTCTTCTGTCACTCAGGTCTTTCCCAGTCCATGCAGAATATCATACGCAGAGCGTGTGTGTATATGTTTTTTTTATATATATATTGTATTTATAAATCACAGGAAAAAATATAAAAAATAAATGTATAGAAACATTTTTTTAATATGTAAAGAATACATATAATTAAATAAAAAGTATATACATAAACACAGACACATATATATATCTGTATTCCCATGTCCTATTATAGGAAATACAAATATATTTTATATATATTTCCTTCCAGCAGCCTCCAGTGCCTGCAGAGGATAGACCTGTGGGGTGAGCTCTCTCCCATGTGCACCAAGTCCCTGCCTAGTTGGTGTCATCCCTTGGCTATGAGCACCAAGATCCCTGGGTGCCCGTGGGACCCTTGTCCTGTCCTGGGATGAAGGGAAGGAGGGGGTTTGTGCTGCTGGGTCTGCCAGGGTCAGAGTCCTGCTTGGGTGGGAAGGGGCTGCCTGCTATCTGCCCTGGGTAGTCTGGGAACACCACATCCTCCAGCCTGCCTGAGATCACTCGGAGCAGCACCAAAAGTGCAAAACCGCTGTGAAGCAGGATGTGACAGCTGCCACAGCTAGGATAGCAAAATGCACCATTTAGAGACTTCCCACAACTTGCAATAGCCCCGTTCTAGGGTCTGTGCTGGCCATAGGACATGATGTCACCGCATGTGTTCACACCGTTGCTCCTTACCTGCTAGGAGGCTGGGAGCTGTAGCTGTGACACTGGAAAAAGCATCAAAAACAGGGACCCAGCTGCTTTCCCTGACACCTGGGGTGTGCCCCACATTCCATCTGCATCCAGGAGCCACTGAGATGTTGGGAAGGACCTGCTCTCCCCAGGGCCACATACCTGCAGAGTATTTGATGTGTGCAGCACACAGAGAGATGGAGAAGAGCGAGGCTCTCACTCCCTCTCCCAGCTATTCCCCCAGGCTCACAGGGGTGCAGGGACAGCCGGAAGGGTCTGTGCACAGGTATTCCAGGTGGTGACACTGTGCTGAGTCCTCCAGGCAGCCATCCCTACTATCCTCATGCCATGCCACCGTGCCACTTCCCTCTTTCCCACTGCAACCCGTGGCTGGCAGTGGCAGAGATCCCCTTAGGAAGAGAGGGGGTCACGGGAGGGGACGGCGGCAGCCCACAGCCTTGGTGCTGCACGTCAGCACACAGCCCATGCCACCCTGCCCAGTGCCATGTGTGAGGGCGTGGGAAGAGCACACTGCACCCTCTCTGCCCTGCCTTCCGAGCCTGCAGGGTGTGAGAAAAGGGAGTTTTGGAGGTCTGGCGTCATCCCCACAATAACCACCTGCATTTCTGGGCTCAATGCTATCTCCAAAGGCAAAACTGTCACAGACCAGGCAAGCTGCCTTTGCAAAGGCTGCACGGACTGACCTGCCGGCAGGAGGGACACCACGCCAAGCTCCCTGAAGCACCCTGAACTCAGGTAACCAGAGGTTAGATCAGGAGTAATAAAAATGTGCCATTGAAAGACCAGAGTCACAAAACCTCCTTGTTGCCTGCCTACTTCCCCCCCAAGAAAGAAGGAACAGAAGCATAAAAATTGAGACGCTGTACTTGCCTGGCCTCTAGCCCTCATCTCTATCCTGTACTTGGGCTGGGATGAGGATGGTCTCAGCTTCTTAAGTTTGGCTGGGAAAAGCAGCTGGGCATCAGGAGCTCTGTGATGTACCGCAATCTTTCCTTCCTACTTCTGTCTTGCAGTTGCAGGGGAAGAGGAAGTCGAGTGGTGCCCTGCGGGAGGGTGTGTTTCCCCAAACCTCAGCCATCCCCACTCAGCCTGGCCAAACTCACAGCATCCTGCCTTGTGGGACTGGGACCGGACTCCCTGGGATACCCAGGGTCTTGCAGCCCTCATACTGCACCTAGGAAAGGGACCCACCCAAACCCCCACACTTCATGAGAACTTTTCAGCTTTCACAGCCCTGCTGGGGACCGGCACTGACCTCAGTGGGCAAACAAAGCTGGGAGTGGGTGAAACTAGCGAATTTGGGAGCTATTGGCAGCCCTTGGGTGTGGAGAAGATGGGGAGCTGGCTCCTCTTAGACTGTGGGTTGGGCTCTGAAATGTTTCTGCAAGGGTAGTCAGGCCTCCTCACATGACAGAGGATGCAAGCGCTGTCCTCTGGCAAAGCTCAGGGCTGTGTGGGGAATTTTTTTTAAGCAGCCTTTTACTGTTTTTGTGCCGGCTTCAATAACTCCTCCCAGCAGCAGCATTTCCCTAAGCAGAGAGGAACGAGCTTCTGGCAATTTTCTCTTAACCTCTTCAGGGCACTACAGTAAGAAAAATAAAGTCATTTAGAAAACATATAGGACTGTAGGGTTTTTTTAAAGCTAATAAATGCGAGTCTTTATTAATTGCTTTGTAGGTTTTCCTTCCAAGCAAGCTGATATTGAGCCACCATTTTGTATTATCATGGAATCCCAGAAGAGTTTGTGTTGAAAAGGACATTACAGACTATCTTGTTCCAATTCTCTGCCATGGTCAGGGCAACTGGAGGCGTTACAGGACCCTGATGCTGTTCACCTGCTGCTGTGTTACAGTTACGGGTTTATTTTTGCAGTAAGAAAAGCGGTTGCAGTGCCAGCAGAAAATTTGCAAGCCCTGTGGATTGTAAAATTGATAAAATTTCTTTGCTCTGTGGATTGGTGCTTTTATTAAAGAAGACATCAAACCTGGCTTGGTTTCATCACAGCCAGGTGCAGCAGGAAAGCATCACAGTAATCCTGGCAGTGGGACAGGAGCATCAGAGCATCTAATGCAGGATATGGTGGGGATGGACCCTGAGAGTGAGCCAGCTGGAGCTGGGACACTCATCCAGCCTGGATGGCTGAGGCTGGATGTTGCAGAGAACTCCCCAGGCCTCCCAGGAGTGGGTGAGCTGTGGTAGATAAAAATGGGAAGGTTGGTGGAGTTCCTGCCAGTGGTGGGGGTTGCAGATCTGGGGGAAGGAAGTGTGGTTGAATGAGATGAGCTGCTGTAATTTTCCTTTTGTATGCATTAGGCCCTTAATGTATGGGTCTTTTCTCCCCAGTTATTTCATGGGGTTCGTCCAACCACTTTGCTTCAACTGACTCAAAGTTGCAGGAACAGGGTGGGAGGGCTGGGAGCCCCCAGAGTTGGAATGGTGGGAGCAGAGAGGGTGTACCATGGCTCCTTGCAGCCAAAGCTGAAACTTGCTGGCATATCTCAGTCCTTTCCAGCTGTTCCTCAGGCTCTGCTGCAGCTTTGGCCTTCAGCGCTGCAGGTGAAGCTTGCCCAACCATTGAGAATATGCTTGGTCACAGCACATATGCTCCCCAGCCTGTTTTGTAAGCATTTTAAGCTGCTAAACATTCCCTTTCCTATTTTAACTGCCTTTATTTTTATTGGTTCATCTTTTTATTTATACTAGCGTGGATTGTGTTTCTCCCCCCCCACTAACTGCAGGACCCCTATGGTTTATGCAGGATGCACTTGAGCAGCTGAGGTGGGGAGCTGGGACACTGTCAGAGTGGTTTTTTTCACAAAGTCATTGACTTTGATGATCAGAGTTGTAATTTTGTGCCTTTGCTCCTAAATTATGCTCACCCAGCCTACAGCAGGGTAAGGGAAATTCTCCTGTTGTTATTTTCTATCCCTGTTGAACATTAAATCTTGTGGATGCCCCCTATCTCTGGAAGTGTTCCATGTCAGGCAGGAATAGGCTTGGAGCAACCTGATCTAGAGGCAAGGGAGTGGGACAAGATGATCTTTAAGGTTCCTTTCAACCCAAACCATTATGTGATTCCATGTTTTCAACATCCTCTCAAGGGGAAGCAGAGGGCCAGACACTGATCTCTTCCCTCTCGTGACCAGCGACAGGACTTGAGGAAATGACAGGGACCTGCGTCAGGGGAGATTTAGGTTGGATCTTCCCCCAGAGGGTGGTGGAGCACTGGACAGGCTGCCCAGGGAATGGTCACAGTCCCAAGGCTGCAAGAGCTCCTTGTTTGGCCACCACTGTGAGCTGAGATTTTTGGGATATCCTGTGCAGGGCCAGGAGCTGGAGTCAATGATTCTGATGGGTTCCTTCCAGCTCAGCATATTCCATGATTCTGTGATCTTTCCAAGTACCTTCCCAGAGGCCTCTCCCTGCATTTCCTTGGTACCCACAAGAAGTGTACTTACAGCTGTGCACTTCTATTGCCCAATATCAGGCCCTGGGAAACACAGCCTGGAGCAAAACGGGAGGGCAGAGGACGTGGAAAACAAAGATGTATTAACCAGGGAGCATCTCTCAGTGCTTGTTAAGATCAAACATACCGTGGCTCCAGGCTTGGAGCTTTTTATTCATCTTGGAGCAAGGAGAAGCAGCTTTGCATTTCACCCCCTCCTGTGTGTGGAAAGGTGCAGCCAAGGCTTGCGTTGCTTTGTTGCAGCATCCACTTGGGCCCATGACTGCAATCTGGCAGGTGTTTGCCCTCCCTGGGGGCTTGCTGGGTATTTTCTACTGTTTTAACTGTAGAAATAATTCCTGGCAGTAATTTTTAAAGTTGTTTTTTGTCCTACGTGGCAGCCTGGTCACTAGCTGGTGCTACTGTTACCAAGAAATCTCCAAAATCATTGGGATAAATAAAGCTGTCTCTCTAAAACTGTCTTTTCAGTGTCAGTGAGTGAGGCTTTATTCCTGGCCAGGACAAAGGGTGTGTGTGGCTAAACATTTCAGCTCTACACTGACCCCAGCACAAAATTTTTTTCACTTATTTATACATTGCATATATATATATATATATAGATAGATAGATAGATGTAAATTACATAATTATCTTAATTAGTATTCTATCCTGTATTGCTTATTGATTTCTTGCCCTTCATGCTAATTTAGCCCACATTCTTTAGTCCTCCTTCTATTCCTAGTCCTCTATCTATTTCTCAGACAGGGAATCTCCAACTTTCTAGGCTTCTATTTCCTCTGGTATCCTCTGGTTACTCCAACCTCCTTGAAGGGCCATGAATTTAAGATATCATTTTAAGATTCTCAGATATCTGATCTTCAACTCACTTTGGCTCTGCTTATTGAAGCCTGTCAAGGTTAACCAACTATAGGTTTTAATCATCAAAGTAACATTAAGAGCCTGTGAAGAAACTTAAAAAGTGGGCACTGCTCACAAGTAATTGATCAACTAATTATAATTAGTTTAGGAAAGTTCTATCATTTCCAATGCTACCAAGAGGCTCTCAGCTCTTACAGAGGCGCACACTTGGCTTTAAACTGTTGCCGAGTGTCTGGGTTTAACCTAAGCACGCAGAACACCCTCAGGCCGTACACAGGACCCACCCTGGGCAGGCCGCAATGGTCGGAAGGCGACGACCCGCAGGCCGCCCAGCAGAGAGCCTGGCGCCACAAGGCACTCATCCGAGCCGCCACCACACCACCCAGCCGCGGCGGCTGAAGAGCTCCGCCCGTGGAAGGCAAATTTCCAGCCGGAAGGTCCCGCCCGGCCCGGCCTTTTCCTCCCGGCAGCGCCATGGTGGGCAAGGCCCGGCGCCCAAGGCTGCACCGCGCCGCCCCCCGGCCCGCCCGGGCGCCGCCGCCGCCGCTCCCCGGGCCCGGCCCCGGCCCCGCCGCGGGCGGATGGAGCGCGGCGGCCGGGAAGGTACCGGGGGCAGGGACACTCGGGGAGGCGGCGGGCGGGGGCTGGCAGCGGCCGCCTCGCAATGGCTTCTCCGCCTTCCCCCTGCGGAAGGGGCCGGTCCCCCAGCACCCCCGGCCCCAGTCGAGCTCTTGTGGGTCTGCCCTGGCTGCCGGGGCTGTGCGTGGGAAGGAGTGGAGCAGTGCCGCTCTTCAGTTTTAGGTTGGGGCAGATGGAGAAGACCTGTTTATACAGAAATATTTAGGATATTCTGGTTTTCACCAGCTGTGTTTTGAATATACGGTTCAGGTGCCTCCACGTAGCCCCCTCACAGCAAGGACACAACACCAGTAAATGTTTTTTATGTGCGTAAGCTTTCCTTGTGAGGAGGCAGGAATTACCTGTCACACTCCTACCTGTGCCAAATACAGCTGGGTTTATACCACTGTGAAGTTATGTGTTGGTGATGGTAGATACTGTTGGCTAAAGTAATAGTTTCCAATCCAACCAGAGTAGCTACTGCAGATTTTAGGGAGGCATTGCATGCTTAAAGCATGATGCTGAAGATTTGCTGAGTTGCTGGTAGTTACTGAATCTGCTTAATGTCCATTGATTAAGGCTTTAGTCCCCTAATCTTCTCATTTGTTGCATATCTATATTGTTCTGTACCTGTAACAAATGTCTTTTCCTAAGGAGGCTGTTCGCAGCTCTCCTGGGAGTGAACACACTTGAGTGAGGCAGGAATCTCTTAGGAACAGAACAGTCCAAAATGAGACTTTGTGAAACTTCCCTCTGTGTGGAAGAGCCGGGGGATAGGTGGGAGGGGGAGCAGGACGGTAGGGTGCCTTACCTGCTCAAGAGAGTCACCTGCTCACTACCACTGTTCCTATCTGAATGGTGCTGGGTTTAATTTTTTAAATTTTTTTGAACGTGTGTTGCCTGGTGGTGTATGTACTGATTCCTGCTTTGTTTCTTTTGCATAAGGACTGGGACTTCTCATCTTCTGGTGTATTTTCTGGGCTGAAAATTGACCCTGATACCCTAGTAAAGAAGCTTGACTTGGACTCCAGAAGCATAATTTCCTCCAGAACAGGTTTGTTGTATTTTGAATGCGTCCTGCATTAGGTTGTGAGCAAAGATGCTGAGAACTGTATTTGCAGTGGCTTTTAGTGGCTATCCCAGGAAGCTCAGGGAGCTACAAAGCAAATATTGCTTCCTGTGCTCCTGTGAAGGCTTTTAGAAGAGGTTTGTTTTTGTTTTGGCTTCTGCATGGATGTGCTTAGTGATGGCCAGGTGGGGGACTAGCTTCAGGCTATCTATGGGATATTCTCGTGCAGCCAAAGACTGCCAGGGCTGAGAGCACAGCAGAGCCCAAGCTATGACCTGATCTCTGGGCTTGCTCTGTGGATGCTTTTGCCTCACCAGCAGCTGCTATTGGAAACCCGGTGCTTTGTCAGCAGGCTCTCATTGAGTGCCAGCAGTGCTTCACTCACATCAGCCTGTCTGCAGCAAGTCTTCTCCCACCCTTTGCTGTTGAGGGGTCTGTGGTTCGAGTATTCCTGGGCAAGAGAATCTTAACTCATAGGAAGTATGGAAAGTGAGACGAGGAAAAGGGAGGACATGACAGAGCCCTTTGATTTTCAGTCCCAGAACAAGGAAATGCTCTCTTTAACTGCTCACTGTGAGACAGAGCTTTGTGTCTGAAAGCAGTTTTCAGTTCTAAATGTCTGCAAGGTCTCAAAAAATTTATCTGAAACCTGAATGCCAACCCCTCCCACAAACTATGTAAATGTTTAAAAAATCCCAGAAGGAACAAACCACCAGGCAGAGCCTGGTAGCACAGCAAGCTGTCCTGGTACAGAAGATGCATGTGACTCCCAAATACCTTCTTTGCAAACTAAATTAATTTCTTTTCTTCATGTAAATAAATACTATAGTGACTTTGTTTTCCTGTCCAGGGCTATAAACAAATCAATCACACAAGGGAAAGTGGTTGCCTGAGCAGTGGCGGGCTGCCCATCAGTGACATTTGGGCACAGTGAGGAAGTGAGGAGGTTGTGTGAGGACACATTTGCCTGCTCTCTGTACAGAAACCTTGGCAAAACATACTGCTTTTGAAACACTGGGCTCATTGTTGGTAATTCTCCTGGGAAAAGGACATGTATGCATCTATGTGTGCATGTGCACCTTGCCATCTCTTTAATTAAATCGGACAGCATGTTGTTGGGGGCTGGCAGCCTGCAGTCCCAGCCTTTCAGTGCAGGCTACAGCTGTACATGTCTGGGTTATAAATAGAGCTGTGCTGCTGGTCCCCGTGCAGTGCTGATGATGCAGATGTGCAGTGCCTTGCTGCCTCTCCCTGGGCTATGGGCTGGCTTCCTGCAGCCAGCCGTGCTGACCCCACTGCTTTGTGCTGTCACGCACTGTCCAGATGATTGGCTAAAAATAACTGTTCATTTGGGGGGCTCAAAACTGCAATTCAACGAGGCAAAAAGTGATTTCATTATTTTTTTACATCTTCCCAAGCTGTTATGCCCTTTCTTGTTGTCGCACTCTGGAGCCATGTAGAGGCTTTTTCATTATGGAAATCAGTTCGTTGTTTTTTTGTGTTAATTCAGTGAACTGTAACTAAGCTGTGCATACAATGGCAGACACCGTAGAGTTAGAAAAGAGATGTGCTTTGTCTCCTGGCATCTCTGGTCAGCTCAGAGCCTGTTCTGCAAGAAGTTCAAACTTGACTCTAACCCTCCCTCTACCTCTTCCTCCCTTTTCCCCTCAGCTTAGAGCACAGGCCAGGAGGGTAGGATTCTCCTACACATTGCTATTTTAAGACTTAATAACAAGACAAAAGCATGCTTCCCTCCCACTTGCTTTTCAAGCTCTGAGAAGGTCAAGTTGGCAGACTGTAGGTGGGCTCACTATCTCCTGTGCTTTTTGTAGCTAGAGAAGATTTTTTTTTTTTTTCTGCCAAGGCTGCTGTGTGGCAGTTGGGAAAACAGGTATTTGTCCTGTGTGTGTGTGTGTGTGTGTGTATTTCACATTATCCAAGATTTATTCACATTGTCCAAGATTGCTGGTATCTGTGTTTTGTGTTTAGATCTGATCTTATGCTGTGACTCTCTTCCAAATAAAACGTAGTCTGAGGGAGATCTTGGAATCGGGTTGGATTTTAGAGGATGTCAGCTTGGAGCTCGATAGTCAAAAAAGCCAGCTGGATGTTGGGAAGTAGGAGGGAAAGAGAACATGGAGAGCATTGTTACACTGTAAATAAACCCATGATATAGGCAGCTCTTTGATGCTATGTGTACCATCACAGGGGATAACTAACCAACAGCAGAGCATGGTTACTTCCATGGGATAAAGGGCTTCACCTGGAGCAGCTGTTTTCATGTGTCAGAGCCAAAGAGGTGCAGTCCTGCAGGAAACCAATCCACAGCTGTGCTTGGGATTAAGGGCTGTTGCCTGTGGTTTCCAGTCTCTGCAGTTTTTTCCTCACAGTTTTCCTCAATTTGTAAGTGACCAGCTTTTGCTGGTTTTTTGGCTGTGGTGGTTTTGAGGGAACAGGACGAAACGCAATGTGTAAATTGGAAAGTCCAGCATCTCTAGCAGGGTTATCCTGTTTGGCATGAGTGCTTCTGTGTGCTGGAGCTGAAAGGAGTGAGGCCCCTTTTTGTGGGGGAACAAACTGGTGGTGTTGATTTTTGTTAGCTGAAGGTCTGTTTTTTATGGGGATTTCTGAGGATTGTTGGTGCATCTGGTTGGGGCAGGGTGCCCTGGGGAGGTATCTGCTACTCATGGTAGTGGTCTGTTGCTTCCTTTAGATACAAGGCTGATTCAGTGTGCTTGTGATTAGTGTGAGGTACCAGCACAGGCTGTTCTGGCATCAGTAATCCCTGTGGCATGAGAAGGAGAGGGTGGAACTGTAATGAAAAATGTCACCAAAATGGAATTCCTTGTAGGTGAGTCTTGCGTTCTGTGATATAAAAAGACAGTGGTCTAAAAAGGAAAGTATTTTAATACAGTAGCTCTAAGCTGTCGTGCTTAGAAGCAGACCTGCTGCAACTGCTTTCCCCTGCTCTGCTTTTTGTCTTTAATCATTAGCTGAGCTTTACTCCAAATTCCAGATGATTTCCACACGTGTGTAGGTAAGAAAAGCCAGTGCCATCCCTGAGAATGCTGGAGTTCAGTCCATGAGTTACTTTGTGCTCAGTGATTGCTTCCTGTCAGTATAGTTTACTTAGCCACTGACGTAATGTAAACCAAAGTCTTTGCCGTAATCTAATCCATGCAGGGACCTCTGTGACTCGAGTGAGTGGATAAATCTCATTTGGGTGAGCCTCTGTAGCGTGGGAATTAAATGTTTCCTACCAAGTCAGAAATAATGGCCTGTCATATCGGAGTTGCTGCTGCTCATTTTATGTTGTTTTCTTTAGCTTTCCTTCGTCAGTGTTTGCTCCTTGAAGCAAGGGCCTAGTCAAGCTTGGCTCTGGCTGAGGAGTTGCCTATGAATGTCTCTTTTCTTGGAGTGGATGATGAACCAATTGTGGAATGATATGAACGACTGGATTGGTAGCTTCCTGCTTCATTTTCAGCCGCTCCTGAAGGGAATGGTGACAGGCTGTGTTGTTGAGAAAACAGAAGCGCAACAGCAGCAAGTTCATAATTTTTTGCAAAACTTGATGCAAAATCATCCTGATTTCTGAGGTTGGATAGGACATAAAGAAAGACTTCTCATTTTACCATGAGGGTGATGAGGCTCTGGCACAGGATGCCCAGAGAAGCTGTGGCTGCCCCATCCCTTGCAGTGTTCAAGGCCAGGTTGGATGGGGCTTGGAGTAACCTGGGATAATGACAGGTGAAGGAGGGCGTTTAAGTAGATGCCATCTGCAGGTTTCTTCCAACCCAGGCCACTCTGTGTGTCTGTGATTCTATACCAGGGTGTGAAGCTGGTAGAGTGAGGTGGGTCATGAGCCTGAGCAGAGGTTGTGCTCTGAAGAACAGGACTGTCTTGCAGCATGGGAGCCACTCTCAGTGGCACACAGGGGTGTAGAGGAAGGAAATGACTGGGCATCTGACAAAGAAGGAATTTGCTTCTCCTCCTGAACAAATGTGGAGATAGGAGATGATAAAATCAGACTAAGCAGGAATTCACTGACGGCAGTGAATTTCTGGGTTCTGCAGGCTGTGTACAGCCTTGCTTTCCTCCTTTCTGAGGTTCTCTGTAAGTTTATTTTGTTACTAAGCCTCTTTTTGCAGAGTCACTGACAGATCCCTTCTGGTTTGCACCTCAGTTTCTGCTCTAAAGTTCCAGATCTGCTGGGTCTGTCACCTTATCTGCTTCTGCTTGGGTTCTGCACCTGCTTGTCCAATTCTGTTCTCCTTTTTTAGCCTCCAACAGAAGCAGAAAAGCTGTGGTTGGTTGGCATTATGGTTCTGCATTAGCTTCACGCAGTATGATTTGCTGTCCAGTTTTGGGGATTTTTTTATGGATGTTGTACCAGAATGTTACAGAGTTCCTGTAACACCTCTTCTCTGATAGCATTGCTGTTCCTGCAGTGTCTAGGTTCACAGTTACCCCTGCAGAGGATCCACACCACCCTGGAAAAATTGCAGCTATGACCAGGCCCCCATTACTCTTCAGGAGCTCTTGACAGGATGCCAATCTTTGTGTCCTATGGTTTATTCTTGTCTGTTGATTGGATTTCTGTGTGTTTATTGCCTTTAAATATTAAGGTTCCTCCTCTTTTGTCCCCATCCCTCATCACCTTCCTCTGTTTTGATTTTATGCTTTGGTTTTTTTCCACTCTTCTGGAATACCGGCGTGTTTAACAATTAAAGGATTAAAAAAATAAAAATTAATCCTGTTTGTTTTAATGAATGCATCTGTTCTGAATATTGGTTCTAAACCTCTGCTGCTGTTTCTTAATGCATGCTTGGGGAATTTTGAAATCTGCTTGTGTTGGTCATTCTCATCTCTGGTGTAGAAAGCTGCTGGATCCTCACAATTCTGCTGCTGTTGCTTTTCTTCAGCTTATCATTCTGTGCTGGCAGTTGTCAGGCCTGTCTTTTGTTTGTTTTGTGCAGAACGCCTTCCTCAAGCTGTTCCCCACAGTAACACTGCTCAGATGGGAAGGGGTGTAAACAGGCTGCTCCACATGCTGAGGATGGCAGGGAGCGGCTGCAGCACCTCCAACGTGTTCGTGAAATTTCCCTGGGAAATGCCTGTGTGCTGTGCTAGACCCAAGTGATGAGGTGTTCCTCCTCCATCTGTCTTTGTTATTAGCTGCCCAAGCTTTGGGCTGTGTGAATTTGGGGAGTGCTGAAATGCTCTGTCCCTGATGCTTTCAGTGATGCCCTTGGTGGTGTAGCACTGAAACTATTTTAATGCCTTTGAAAGTATCTGATGGGCGTGTGGGCGCTGCCCTGGAAGGAGCAGCTGTTTGAGTGGTGTTTGAGCTGGGAATTCTTGCTTTAGCTCCCCTCTCCCTCCACCCCATACCTTCTGTAATGTGTCTGTGTCCATTGTGTCACCTGCACAGGTCCAGGATGTGTCCCAGGACTGAGTGTACAGCTCTCAGCTCAAAGGGGGAAACTTCCTACATAAGCTGATGTTGCTTCTGACATTGTGTGTGAAAGTGTTTGAAACCTCCAGTAACAAAATTTGCAAGAAAGGAGAGTTCCCAGGGAAGGGAAAATGCTGTGTAGGGGTTAAAGTCTTTACCTCTCCCCCAGGTCCAAGGTTGGCCACCCTGGTAGCTTGATAAAGTGACAGATGGCAGTTTACCTTATCTGGGTAAAATGCTTTAGGTAGCAAATTGCTGTACATTCCTTCTTCTTTGCTGTTCGGCTGAAATTTACTTGGTTTTTTTGACTGCATCATTAGGACCTGCTTTTATCTTGACAATGCCAGATCACCTTTTAAGGGCAGATTTGGTGTCTGAGAGTTTTGTAACAGGCTATTAGAAAACTGCACTGTGTTTGAGAGGAGCTGAGATAGCGGTTTGTCATCTGGAAAGCCTTTCCAGTGAGGTCAGATGACCTCAGCCTACTGGACGCCTCAAAGAGGTTCTGTTGTTCCCAACAACTTGCCTCAAAGCTAGAGAGTTTTTCTGTTCCTTTGGTCCAGTGGGATCTTACTTCAGGAGTCAGATTGACCAAGTTCTGTAGCAGTGGTGAACAGCTGTGGGGATTGGTTGAAATGGAGAGCGGAGACCTGCTGTGGTCTCTGGGCAGCTGTGGAGTGGGGATCCTACTGAAAGCTCAAGACATTGGTGCCTTAAATAATAATAATTAAAAAAAAAAAGGTTAAAAATCCATGCTGCTTAATGTTGCTTTAACAATTTGTGCAGTGTGGTGCTGGCTGTGAGAATAGCTGTGGGAAGCTCCACTTTAATTAAAGTAAATGCAATTAATTGAGAAACTGTAAATAAGCGTCTGAAGCTCGCACTGGTTTTGGTGCTTTTGCTTCCCTTCTGCAAATAGAGCATTTCCATGTTGTGAGTGCCTTCTGCCAGATCACAGGAATCACTTGTGTTAATATTTATGGAACTAATTAACTTTTTTGTTTTCTTTCCCTCCCTCTAGCTGTGGCTAAGTCTCTGCTCTTAAAATTAACATTAAAAAACCAAAAGACTCCAATTAGCTCATGGTTGAGCACAACACAAACATAAACATTTTCCAGAGAGCCCAAAGCTTCCAAAATGTTTTGCAGCCTACTCCAGGGGAGGAGGCTGTCAGTGGGAAGAGCTTGAAATGAGTCCTAGGAGTTTGAAGGATGTGTCAGATCGCTCTAGTTTCCTATTTTGGTTGGTTCCTTGGCTGTGCCTGCTGTGTAATGCTCACCAGTAGCACTAGTGGAAGGTACCTGCCCTGGAGCAGCCTTTCTGTGCTGCTGAGTGGATGAAGAGGAGGATATGGCTCAGTGAGGGATTGGAGACTTCGTTGGAGAAGCTCCTGAGGTTCTGCTCTGTGCTTTTGCTTAGCCTTCTTCCAGATTTTGTAGAAGTTGTGTGCTCAAACCTGAGCTTTTTAGGTCAAACGTATCAGTGCCTTGTGCCACTGAAGGGCTTGCTGAATTTGAGGCCGGGGTAACCCCTTGCCTTCCTGGCCAGAAGTGGTGGGGCATGGCCGTTGCATGTCATGCCATGTCTTGCTCTGTGTGATCATGATTCCTGGAGTTTTAAAAGGATACTGATCTAGCCTAGTATTCTCCTGTGAAATGATTTTAAAATGGTTGGACATCCTTACACAAAAATAGATCAGCACTGCTTAGGAGAGTACTGAAGCTGCGGTGTTACACAAGAGGGTTATGAACTGAAATCCTTGTCTTTGCTGCACTAATGTTAAAGCTTTAACATAATTAAGTTATAAAATTATAAATTCTACAAAGAGAGAGGTAGAATGGCTCTGCACTGGTGCCACAGGGGTCTCCCAGCACAAGTTCAAGTAATGCAAACCTCTCATGGGCTGTAAGAGGGATGGCTCAACACTGCAGGAATTGAGAGACCAAACCTGAAGAGGGGTGAGGAAGCACTTCTGGAAAGGGGACATTGATAGTTCTGGAAGTCAGAGCCATTTTCTTGTCACCAGCAGTGGTATGGTGGTGTGTCAACCTGTCAAATGTCTCTCTGAAATATGTGTCCTGGGAGTTTAACAGACACTCTGTTTAGAAAATCGGTGAAGGCTGGTTAAGGGTGGATGGTATGAGAGGTTTCCCTCTTCTGGGTTGCCCCTTCTGACTTGTCTTTATAAGTTTCTGCGGTGGAGGAATAAAGTGAGTATTCTCCTGCTAACCCCTCTGGGAAATGCATCCATGAAAAACATTATTTTTCTTGTTTTGGTTTGGTTTTTTTAAACAAACTTCTATGCTATATAAATCACATTTCTGATTTACTAAGAGATAAATCTCTGCCCTGCTCATGTGGGTCTTACTGAATTACAGGCTGTGTTACAGGGAGATCTCAAAAGTTCATGTCTGTCATTCAGACCTAGTGGGATCTGTAGTGTTATTCTACTCTATGCAAGTTATCCTTTATTTCTGATCTTTGTGAGCAATTTATGGACCAAGGTTTTCTTTATGCTTGGGTGGAAATGCATCTGTCAGCTGAAGATCTGTTTATCCCCTTCAGCATTTCAGAGTGGCACTACTGATGTTCATATGTGGCATAACCGGTAATAACATCTAATTTGGGCTTAGGTTTTTAGTCAGGTGGCTTATAGAAAGGAGTTTTTATTGTTTATTTGATTTTTTTAATGAAGCTTTTAACACAGTAAATCTCAATGTACATTGTCTGAGCTAAATGTGGGAAACACAGCTATGCAAGGATTAAATGCAGTGGTTACTGGAATATTCTAGGTTGTTTGAAATGATAATTTGGACAGATTTAGACTGAACAAGCAGTGTTGCAAATGTCCTGTAAGGCAAACCACGGAACATTCTGGAGAAAATCCTGCTGCAGAAAATTAGGCTATCCAAGCAGTTCTTCAAACAAGAAGGGACTGTGAGTTGGAAGGTATGTAGTGATAGTGATAACCAACTCCAATGAAATGTGGTGTTTTAGAGAGTCCCAGGCAGGAAATTGGAGTGAAAATGGGGCACACAAACTTGTTTCCTGACCCACTTGTGCTGTGTTCTTGATTGCTTGGAGAACACACAGCAAATCAAAAGATCTACTTAAAGAATTTTGGCTTCTATGAATGCTCGGGGATGTTTGTGCGTGCTGTGGCTAGGCACGTGCATGCCCTGGGCTGATTCCTATTGCATTTCCCAGCTCCATGGCTTTTTAACTTTGTTTTTCCTTATGTCTATTTTCCTCTCCAAGGTTATTTGTAAATTCAGGTCACTGAGTGTTCTTATGTAACAGGAATGGGCTTCTTTAGCATGGGAAGGACATTTCCAGCTGCCATGGGTGCAGGCTGTGTCTATACACGCAGCAGTTATTTCACAATGTGGTTTGAGTTGAAATAACCTGGTGTGCCTGACGACAGGGTGACATGGGAAGGCTCTTCTACACTGCGGGAATTCTGTTGTTAGAAATCACAATTTTAAATTGCTTTGTTCAATGACACTTCTGTATTTTGCTCAGCAGAGCCTCTGGCTATTGCTTTTGATTCATGCCAGTAATTTGTGAGGGCTGGGCTTGGGTAGGGCTGCGCTTAGATGTGCTCCTCTGCAGCTGCATGTGTGCTTGTTTTAGTGTCTGCACCTGAGTGGGTTTTTATTTATGGAAATAGCATACAAATGTCTAGATATTGTTTGTGTGGGGTTATTATAACTTCATGTATTTTCTTCCTCCAAAATAGAGGGCATTGGCTTGTTCACCTGTATTGGATGGAAGTGCAGGGTTTTGGTAGCAGGACAGAAGCCAGAGCTGTCACATTCTGTGCACAGCCAGGTCCAAAGAGCTAAAGTGCACCCAATGGAGCCACAGCTGAGCCTGTCAGGCACAGTGGTGCTGTCTCTGGGAAAACATAGAATTAAGAAGGAGTAGAAAAAAAGTGAGAGAGCCCTAGGAAGACCAGGGACAGAAAAGGAGGAAAGGCGGTGCTCCAGCCTCCAGGACCCCAGTGGGTAAGTGTGAGGAGGAAGGAGCAGCAGAGGGTGACTGTAATGCCATTCCCTGGCCCCTGCACTGCTCAAGGGAGCCGGGAATGAAGAAGTCAGAATGAAGAAGTGGAGGTGAGAAGGGGGTGGGTGAAGGGAAGGTGTGTTTTAGTGTTTGCTTTTCATCATCTGATTCTATTCTAATTGGCAATACATTACATTAATTTTTCCTGAGTCTGTTCTGCCTGTGATGATGATTGCTGAGTGATCTCCCTGTTGTTTACCTCAGCCCACAAACTTTTCACCGTATTTTTCTCCCCTGTTCTTTTGAGGAGGGAGGGAGCAGCTGGGTGGGCAGCTGGCCAAGGTCGGCACACAATAGCTCAGTAAAAACTGAGATAAAACTCAGTACTAGGTGGAACTTTCTCCATGGTGGTTCCTCTGCCTTCCTGTGTTTTTCAACTGAATGTTTTCTGAGCATTGTGCAGGTGCAGAGACACCCTTGCATGAGAACTGAATTCCTTTGCTTTTGATTGAGGCTCACAGGTGTTGAAGCAAGTAATTCTTCCACATGTCTGTGGTACTTGTATACCTGTAACAACATTGTGGCCCTTGCATCCTGAGCATCAGAATTGGGAACCGCTCCCCTCCCTCTATTCAGGCAAAGAAAGGGAGCAGAACAGGACCCAGCCATATACTCCAGTCTGAATTCAGGGAAGTACAGAACAGATCTTGGGCCTATCTAGGTGTTTCTTCTGCCTGTCTTTGCAGTGTAGGAGGTGCTTCTCCAGCTGTGTCTGCATTGCTGACAGCTTTGTAGCACAAGAGGACGTACCTGTGGCAGAGCAGAACAGATCTCTTTTGAGACTGTTCTTTTTCAGATGTTAGATGTGCTCATTAGAGGGCAGCAGAATAACTCTTCCTTTTTCTAGGTCAGGTCTATATTTTTGAATATTTTTCATCTCTGCAGGGCATAGAACAAAATTTTCCAGTTCCTCCGTCAGTTTTTCCTGGTGCATTAAGTGTACAAAGCAGCAATGCTCATATGAAAACCTTAGCCTGTATAAAGAAATATGGAGTATTTATAGTAAAACTTGCCTCTTTGAAGCTTAGGGGGGTTGCAGGCTTATATGAGAGAGCTTCATTAAGATTAAACCACAAATGGTTAGCACAGTATGTAGAAAAACAGCCAAAAGAATATTTCACAGCTAACTTGGTTTTTGCTCAGCCTAATTCTTATTTGACCTATATGTCCATATGCATCTATGGATTTGTTTGCTGCACTCCAGCTGATGCTGCCACCTTTTTCTGCTTGAAGAAAATGTTAAAGAGCCAGTCTTGCTTTATCCAAAAGTAATCTTTAAATGAGATCTGATAGTACACAGCCCACCATCGTCTGGAATGTAAATACTATAAATAATTATGGCACTGTCTTTAAAGGCTAAGCGAGGCTGGGATTTGGAGTCCAGCATCACAATATTAAAATGCATTATTTATTATGTAACATTCATAGGAGGTGGCTGTAGCACTGACTTTGTAGCCAGCATGTTTCAGGCTTCTGAAAGAGCAGGGTACAAGTCCTAGCTAGGAGTTAACATCTCCCATGCACACCTTACTGGCAATGTTTTGCATGCTGTTGTCTTTGGAAGAGGTAAGCTGGTTCAAGACAGCTGGAATAGCAGGAAATTTTTTGGGTTTTTTTAAGTTTAGCAGCATCAGCCATTGATTTCCAACAGCTGACTGATTTTGGAAGGTCCTCAGTGGAAGTAAAGCTTCATGAACTAATCTTTGCTCCGTGGCCTGATGTGGTGGAGCAGGTGGGAGGGTTGGCAGGAGGAGACACGACACCTTTCTCTCTTACCCACAATGTGTTGTGTGTATTTTGACATCCTGCAGGCTTCTTTATCTGCCTGTCCTCTACCTAAAGGTGCATGTGTCCACCCAAAGGGAAGGTCCCTCAGGGGTTTGTGAGTGCCTTGTCTTCCTCACATGCATGGGGGCTCTACCAAAGCAACATACACTTGGCTGCTGCTTTCTGCCCTCAATTATTTTTAGAGTGGCAATATCCAAACCCACAAACTGCTGAAATGGAGCAACCTTCTTGATACTAGCAAATGTTGATCCTGGCACGGTGGCTTGGATCAGTCCTGCCTCCTGGAGAAGTCCAGATTGTGCTTTGCACTCCTGGTTTGGGATCCACCATGTAGCTGGCGTTTCTTCACGTAATGCTGCGACACCTCAGCAAAGTCAGCATTAATGGGGAGTTCCTCATCAGGGAAGGAAAGCTGAACAAAGCCATAAAAATGTGAACAATGGCTCATAGTTCTTGGCAGCTCTTGAGCCATTAGGTAAAATTAATATCCTGTCAGCAGGGTAAAAAGATTAAACTGAGTCTTACACCAAGTGAGAAACATGATGAGTCTGTAGGCGTGTGGATTTAAATCCATTGGACTGTGATCCATATTAGGAAATTAGCAGGCACGGTGCTCATGCCACAGCCTTCTTCGTGCAGAGAAACATTCTTCCTGCCAGCATCTTCTGTGCAATGTGGGAAGATTGCTGGCTTCCCTTGTGTAATGAAAGTCTCTCCTGGGAACTAACATGGTATTTTGTTGGGGATACAGGAGTTCTCAGTAGGTATTGTTTCAGGTTTTTCTTGGGTGTGGTGAGCCTAAGTATTGCAGATACTACTGGGTAAGGGGAGTGTAGCTTTTTTTGTTCAGGTAACACTTTCTTCACAGGAAGAATGCCAGTCCTTGTTGCCCTGTAAGTGTAAGGATACTGAATGAGAGTTGAGGGGATGGATGGGCAGTCTCAAGGTTTACTGCTGCAATCCCAGACCTGAGAAGATCAAGGCAATGCCAAATGTCTGGCAGCTTTGAAAGCTGACAAGGAGTGTCAGAGAAGCACCTACTCATGGTAGTTTTTTCCTTTGCCATCCCCTGTTATTTCTTCTAACATCATGGGTGTTCTTGCCACAGCTCTGTGCTGGCAGCTGCTGATCTCATCTCTGTGTGGGGTGGATGGGGCTGGACCCGTTCATGCTAGTGCAGACAGTGTAGATCAGACTTTGCCTGTGCTGCTGGCAGGCAAGAGCATCAAGTACAAAGTGGCAGAGCCCTATCATTTTTTTAAAATTTCGCTTGCTTTTAAAATAGATTCTGCCAGGAAAATATCATTCCAAGATGGGTAATGGATGCTGACCTGCAGGGTTGAAATAAAGAAAAGGTGAAGAGGTGATGGGATGGAGAAAAAAAACAAAACAGCAAAACAGTTTCTAACTCTTCTAGAGGGGCCCAGACCTTGATTTTCCTTTTAAAAAAGATTTCTTCTGCATTTAAGTGAGTCAAATGGGTATATTGGAGTAGAGGGGCTTGCTCTAAGACCGTTTTTGAAAAACAAGTCTTGTGTGAGAATCGCTGTGGACCACACAAAGAGCTCCCTGACAGGGGGCAAGCCTAGCTTTGTCAGGAGATGAAGAATGCTGTGGGGGTCTGGAGTGAGGTGATGGTGGGGTCTGTTCAGGGGCTTGGTAGTGGGATGGTGCCCTGTGTCCCTGGAGCCAGAAGAGGAGCTGGAGCGGGGTGTGGATGTAGGTCTGTCCAGGGGGGAGGATACTGTGTGTCTGTGTTGTGTAAGATGACAGAACTGGTGATCTTGTTGGTGCCTCAGGGCTTTTGGGAGCTCTGCATTGTCAGCTGAAGTGGAAGAGCAGTTGAGACAGCACAAAAGCAGCCACCAGAAGTGGCAGTGGCAGCTGGAAGAGATGGTGAAGCAGTGTTTGGACCAGTTCCACTTACAGAGCAGTCTGTGCTCGCAGGAGGAGGGAAGGAGACTTGACATGCTTGGGCACCACCTGGAATGAGTGTTTTCATGGGCTAGGCTTGTTGAACTGTTTAATCAACATCACCACTGTGAAAAAAACCCCATCAAAACTGGTGGTTTACTGTGTCTTGTTTGAATGCTAGAGCTAGTAAAACCCTTTCAAGGTTAAAGTGCCATTATGATCACACAGAGGCTTCATGGAGACACAGGATCACCTTGATCTGTCCTTTAGGGGCTTCTGCTTGGCAGCTTCGGTCTTGACCTTGTGATGAAACAGTTACTTATCGATGGTACTCAGTTGTCAGTGATGTGGTAAAAAAGGCATCTTGTTTCTGTTCTAGACATAAGCCCTTTGAGCAGGGAAGGCTGTGTGCTCATGTGAGGCAGGAGGAGGTGCCTGGATTCAGCAGATGCTAAGCTGCAATATATGCTGAGAGTGGGCTCAAGTTCCATCCCCACCCCAATCACAGACCAGAAGAGCAAGGATTTTATGTCTTGTACTACTTCAGGCAGTTATTTTTCCAGCTCCATTCTTCAAATGCTTCCCAATTTTGAAATCTGCTATACGTGCCCCTAAAATGGGGGAGAACGGGAGGTGTTCTGCATTGCCAATCCTGTGTGTCAGCTGTTGCCCAGCTGAGCAGGGGGCTGGAGATCAAATATATGCCTGTCACAATTTTTGGGCAAGCTTTCCTGGGTATTCTCACCCTCCTTACTTTATGTTAGTGTTTTAGTCCTCTGTGTGTGCAGCAGTTTATAAAGCCACTTATGATGCAAGTGGTGTTTGAACTGATTATCAGAATGTGACCCGATCAAGCTAATAATTCTTAAATGATGTAAATAATGAAAGTCTCCTGGTGTTATACAGGCTGAGTTGTGGCGCTCTTTTCTATGTCTAAATCTAAAATTTACTTTGTATATATTGCCTAAACAGACTGTCAGGTAAAAGAAATGAGTATGATTACATTTAATATGTGGCTGCTCGGTGGTATATGATGTGGCTGGACTTAGTGTTTCCTCAGTGCTCCCAAGCTGCAGGTGTGTGGGTTTCCTGGAGTGTAGGAGCTCTGACAGCTGCAGATGGTGGGATTAACTCCTTGACGTATGGTTGTGCAATAGATAGGGCAGCGTGGGGAGGGGGACTGCACTACGCTAATCTGCCGCTCTGACTTAAAAATCAAGGGCAAGCTTTGGCATGTGATTACTCTTTTCATTTCACTGTCAATGCATGGAGTGTTGTGAGTGGGGAAACTAACTGATGCCACAGGGAGCCTGAGACCAGACATGTTAAAGAATCCAAGGAGGAGTGCCAGGAGAGGAGAATTAATCAACACTTAAAATAACACAGTGGAAATTTTGCCATGGTCCTAAAGCTCTGAGTAAGGTTGAGAGTAATTACTTCATAAAAAGAATTGATTGGAGCAGTCAGGAAACGTCTCTAGAAACTCTCCTTCTGCTTTTCTTTCTGCTGGGGTGTAGGCATTGCTCAGGTCCTTGTGGCTGTGAACATGATGCCGGGTTCACCGAGCTTCCTTAGCACAGTGGCAGGAAAAGCACATGTGCCTCACCTCAAAGGAGGTATAGGAGCTCACAGCAGTGTCTGCAGTCAGTGCTGTCCTTCCTGAGCTCTCACATTTATCTGCAGATCAGGTTTTTGGCATTGATGCCAAAAGTGTGGAATATGAGTGAGTAATGACTCAATTGATCAGAGCTCTTTTGCTTGGAAAAGATGACGGTGAGAAAAGACGAGCTGATGAAGTTTAATCAAGTAGGCTTGCCCCAGAGACTAAACTTGTTCCAGTGTCTTCCAGTAAGATAAGTGGGGAAAAAACAAACTAGAGGATGCTGGGTTCAAGGTGGGCAAAGATCCTTCAGTAAAATGGCAGTTAAGTTGCAGTTCCCCTTGCACATCGTTGTTCTGAATGTCTGGTACCCACATGGATGCGAAGCAGATCTTCCAAAATAAAAATTCATTGGAGGTACTGCATGCAGGCACTCTTTACTTTCACAAAGCTGTGGTCAGGTCTGGTATGTTCTTAGCTCAGTGGTGCTGTTTGCTGGTGGTAAATCTGGACACCAGGACTCTAGTTCAAGTCCTCAAAGTGCCTTCTGTTAATGCTTTATGAGATGTTGGTGTGTAGGCTCTGCCTGTGGCTAGCTGGACAAGGTGAAAGGCCGGGGGTGCTGCCCATAGGTGCTCCAGTGGGTGTTCCCTCCAGCCCAGTTTCAGAGGCTTTTTTTGGGTCTCCTGAAGCTACAACTGGAGATGGGGCAGAGGGGCTGCCAATGGTACAGCTAAGCAGTGCCAAAGTGGAATTTTTTGTTCCCATCCTGATCCCAGTCCCAAATACATTCATTCAGTCACTCTGCCCCTTGGCTATTTTACCATAAAGTTGCCACTACAGTATTTTTGTTGCATTTTAAAAACTGGAATGAAAGTATTAAGAATCTGACCTTGTACATGCTTTTAATACAATTGTGCTGGAACTGAGAATAGCTGATTAAAATACTTACAGGGTACAAGTTAAGCTTTGGGCTTTTTTGTCTATTCTGCCTGTAACATTTTTGTAACAGCCAGAAAATTGGTATATCTTCCCAGTCTGTTTTGCAATCATTTCTCTGTACTTTCTTGTTTCCTGTGCTTCCTGCTGTCCTTCAGATCCATCATGGAAATAATTGGTGGGGAAAAAAGAGCAGGGAAAGAAATTTGCCTACTGCGCATGGCAGGAATTTAGCTGGTCTCAGGTTAAGTACGGAATTGTAACATGCCTTTCTGTCAGATAGCAGGCATCTGCTCCGTGTTTCTTGCTTCAAAATAGGATATGCAGATTTTGTCTGGAGAATAAGGCCTATGGCCAAGATGGGAAATGTTTGCTACTTAGCACTAGGCCGGAGAAGAGGGATTACAGTTCAGCAAGCAAACAGGGCAAGAATTTGGTAAGCAATAGAAATGCTGACTCTGCTGCCCTCAGAAAGGGGTAACTCGAGCCCAAGTGGTTGGGAAGCCGCTGTTTGGAGGTCAGGAAGGAGCTACTGTTTGGAAAGCAGAGGCAAAGGTCAGGGGCTGATTGGATTAACTAGGGCACCACTGAAAGCTCATCAAAAAGAAAGTAAGGTGGGGAAAGGCTTTTTTTAACTTCCTATTGGTCTTGCCCAGGATTAGGCACTGGGAGCTCCTTAGAGGAGGCTGGAACTTTCTCTCTGCCCCTTTGTCCCAGCAAAGGATGTGTCTGTGCTCCTAGCGTGAGCCTTCCTGGAGCTTGGTCTCTGCACGCTGCAGAATCCTGGATCGTGTGGCCTTCTCCCAAGCTTTCTGTCTCACCTCATGCCTATTCATAAAGCAGACCAGAGAATTGAGTCTTCTCCTGGGTTTCTCTTCTAATTCTGTTTTCTTCTATTTGTTTCTTTATGCTACAATTCAGGCTGTATCTGTTTATTCCTTGTACAATTCCCATGTGTGCGTCTGAAGGGACATTTCTGTCATGTTTGTGTCTTTAATTTAGAGGCACATACTCCTCTCTGGATATGTGCTCTGGGCCACACAGGGCAGAGGAGTAGCACTGGTTTTATGTGTATCCTATGCTCTGTCATGTGCCTGGGACCAGTTAGGAATCTGCTGTTTGTAAACACAAAACATGTAGCTTGTAGGGTCATGTAACTTGCAGGATACAGAGATGTGTGTCTCCAAATGTTAAGCATATCTGCTGTATTTTGTTATCTTTCCTGAGGCCCCTGTGGGGGAAAGTCCAGTGTCCAGACATCTCTGCCTGATTTTTTTTCATGTCAGCAGCTTTCCAGGAGCCAGTTCAGGCGCTTCCTTGTTGTATGCGTCTGAAGGCTGCTGCATCCTTGGTGGGCTTGCACAGCCTCTTACCACCAACTCCCTGATAGTATTTTGTTGTGTAGTTTCACAACAATCTTAATCTTAAAATTTTAAGATCTTAAAAGATTAGCCCACCAAGATCACCCTTCTGGGTTTTGAGGCAGAGGTGTTGACATCCCAGTACCCCTAAAGAGTGAGTAGGAAAGTAAGGGAGGACTGTAGACATGGTGGGCAGCTCGTTCCTGGAACAGTTGTGGTACCTTAGGAGGAGAGAGGAGGCACTTCTGCCATGACAGGCTAAACTATGCAGCTGTAACTCAGTCTGTGGGGAAGAAGAGGAGGAAAAGATGCTGTAGCAGTGTTCACTGTAACTGTTTAATAGACAGATGTGGGAGACACAGAATTCACTTCAAAAGCTTTTCTTTCAGAGTGTACATCCAGGTTTCTCTGTCAGAGTCCTCTGCCAGCTGCTCCCCTCCTTTACCTTCTGTCTAACAACAGAGGCTCTTCTGGAGTCCTATGTCAGAGTGTAGCTGGGAAATCAAAAAAATCAAAGCTGTGGTGTTGTGCCAAGTCCTGCCTCTGGTTATCTCCCTTCTCCCATGCCACATGTTGCCTTTTTCCCCAGTGGAGCTGTGGCCTCTGCATTTTGGCTGGCTGTTATTCTAAATAGGTCTTTGGGAAGAGGCAGAACCCAGCTAAGAAATCTGTAGCTAGAATTACTAAAGGAGAAGGTGAAATAGGGGAGGAAGGAAGATTTTTCAGCCTGTTGATGAGCTGGTGTTAAAGCAGGTCAAAACCTGCTGCTTGATGTTGACCCCTGAGCTATTTCTGAAGGTGCTTCTGTTTTTTTCTTCCAGGCTGCAATCAGAGTGGGAATTGGTGCTGGAATGTTTGATCAGGGAATTTGTTTCTTCCTTCTGATGGTCAGACACATATTTCTCTATGGTTCCTGTGTGTGAGAGAACTGTGTTTGGAAGGTGGGGGTTGGGGTGGGTCACCCAGTAATTTTCATGTTTCTCTTGTTTCTGGTGGCTTGGTTGCCTTCGCTGCTGAATCTTTTACTGTGACAAGATCATTCCCACCCCTCCACAAGGCTTGGCATAGGAGCTGGTGTGCTGTGTCAGAGCAAGAAAGAGTATCCAAACTGGGCACTCCCATCTTTTGACTGCAGCCAGGAGGGAAAACCTTGGGAGTATAGCAGCGCTTTCCTCAAAATGCTTAGCTGGGTATTTAAAACATCCAGTGCTTAGTAACTGTTAAAAAACAAACTAGTGAACTGCACAAGTAGAAAGCTGTAGGTACCACCAGTGCCAAATCCACTGAGTGTCCCTGTTCCTCCAGCCATGAGAGGTTCTGCAGACATTCCCTCTGTCCTTGCTTGTGAATCTGTCCTGAGGATTTGGGAGTGCTTGTGTGCTCATTCATGTCAGGCTGGAATGGGGGGCAACAGTTGGCCTAGAGAGATGGTGCTACTGATGAATTTTAACTTCTGTCTAAAATAGATTATGGGTACTTTAGACCTTGGGACTGAAGTTTAAAAGATCAGTCCAGCTGTCTCACAGAGCTCCCTGTGCTCCTGTGCATCTCCCTTGGTTTGGCTTAGCTCATTAAAGAAGCAGGAAGCTGACCTGGGTGCAGGAGAGTTTGGATTGTGTGCAGGACCTGGGGGGATAAGCTAAGCCAAGGCTAAGCTCTCATTTACCAGCGCCCTGAGCTGCTTTGGAGCCTGCTTGCTGTTGTTTCTGTGCCAAGTTTCCAAATGTCATGTGTTGATACTGTCCATGGTATTGATAACTGCTTCACATTCCATGTCGATCTTTCCAGGGGAAACAGCCCTGGCTCTGTGTCATTAACATAGAAGTCGATTACAGTTGATTTTTTTTTTTTTCCTTTAGTTCCATTAGAGCCAAGCAATCCAATATTGCATTCAGTATTCCCTGGAGCAAGTCAGCACTTTGCAGACCTCTTCCCTGCTCCCCAGAGCACCCCTGAGCATCCTGCCAGCATCACTGCAGAATTTGAGAGCATGTCTGCAATCCCTTTAGCAGTAGGCGGGGTGTTGGCATACAGAGACCTTGGAGTGGTCTGGAGATGTTACCTGTATGGGCATGTGGTGAAAGAGGCTGCCAGTTTGCCAGGAGAGCTGATTTACTGAACAGAGAATTTATTAAATTAAGTGGGGGACCCTTCCCTGATGTGTGGCCCAGCCAAAGGTGAGGGCTGCCTGCCTTAGGTGTGGCTGAATACACTCGCAGCAGCGAGTGAGGGGATGGTGATTGCCGCTACCTTCTGAAAGCATCTCCAGGTGGAGGCGTTTGGGTAGGCAGGAACACAGCTTCACACACACACAGCAGCCACAGAGAGCAAAAGGAGCCAGGAACCATTGAAAGGGTCTTCTGTATGGAGTTCTGATGGGGCTTATTGGGGCCACACCACCCAGGGGGGCCAGGGGTGGAAGACAAGCATAGGCTGAGGGTCCAGGATTATATGTGAGTAAAGGAGGGTGGATCAGAGGGTCAGGGTCCAATGGGAATAGGGAAAGGTGGTGTATAGGTGGGACAACCAACTAGGAGAACCAGTAGGATAATGGGGTGGAGTAATGCACCAAGCTGGGGCCAATGGGGGAACAAGGGAAGGAGAACATTCTGGGGGATGTGCATAAAAGGTGGGTGGGGGCTAAACTGGGTAATGTCAACGAGATAAACCACTAGGGGAACAAACATTAACGTAAAGCTGGTGATGTCTAAGGGAGAGAGGCCTCTCCCACCCCAACCTTGGGAGGCATTACTTATGGCCTCCTTTCCACGATTGAGGGATGGGGATTTTGGTCATAGGCCTTTGGGCCTCCACATACACTCAGGTTTTTTGACTGTTGTCTGTCTGACATGTTTGGGTTTTTTAATATGTGTTTTGGTGAAATCCCAGCTTGATTGTAGATGCTAAAGCAGTATTTCTGATTAATGGAACTTTTTTGAGGAGGTGGGAGGGAAGCAGAAGTGTGACATTTCAGCTTCCTTGTCCTTGAGCTATGGAGCTCTCTGAGCTATGGTGGCAGGATGGTCCTTCCTACCAGTGTCCTCTCTGCTGAAAAGGCAGCCTGAGATAGTTACTTGCTGGTGTTAGAAGGGTGCATTCAGGGCCATCCAGCAAATCCTTTCTTCAGGTCTAGATTGCAGCACACCCTTTAAATGCTAATTTAACAAATCTCCTAAGAAGAAACAGGGAAAATGTAAACTGGAGAGAATACTTTTGTGGATCTTCAAAGGTTTTTCTAGGATTTTTCATGGTTTTGAACATGTGCTTTCAATGTATACTTGTATTTCTTGACACTTGTGATAAAGAGAGGGTTTCAGGAATAAATTTTAGGCAGTCTTTTCCTACTTTGGGCAAGTCCAAGTTTATATTGCTGTTGGAATAGTTGCCATGGGAGATGGAGGGGTGCAGAGATCAATATGATCAGGATGTTACTTTCAGGTAAGCTGTCATGTTTGATGAAAAGTCATAGGTTCAGATTTTTCTGGAAAGCACTGATTGGCATAAGCACAATTGCTTCCCAAATGGAAGTTGCTGGAGTGAAGTACTTGATGCCCTTCTAAGAAACTGGACACTGAGGAAGTAATGGTAGGGGGAAATTCTCTCCTCTCCCAGCTCTTCTCTGCCTTCTGCTGTGCCCCTGAGTGCTTATTCCTTCTCAACTGATGGAAGGAGAGGATCTGTCCACTCTGTGCCTTGTGTGCCCTGTGGAGAAGAGAGGGCTCAGTGAGTGGGTGCTTCGGGTCAGCAGGGTAGGAGCAGAAATGATCCTTCTGCCAACCCTTCTCCCTTTCTGCCCAGATGGGCTTTGGTTTTGCTGTGGCAACCCCACACCTTCCTACTGGAAGACTGAACATTTAATGGTGTCCTGCGGGCTCCCTTTAATATCCTTGTTTCTGCCCCTTCCCTCGCTGTTCCCACTTCTCCCATTTTCTCTCTGCAAGAGCTTCGTCCTTATGCTCCTGTCATTTGAAACTGTGATTTCAGCCAGTTTTGACAGTCTTCTCTTGACCTTCATGGCTCAATTCTTTCCCCTTCACTGTGGAGACATTTGTGATGTGATCTTTTTTCTCCTCTCTGCGCTGTTGAAGCTCCTGTATGTAACTCCCACTTATTGCTGATCTTGTGATGGTTTTGTTTTTACCCTGAAGTTACATATCTGCACAGTCTACTCAATGCAGTTTCTGGCTGGCCTTGTTGCCTGGAAATATAATTAAATATTGATTACTGGGCATTCAGCAGTCAAATGAGTTAATGTATTAATTATGTGTAAGTGTATGTCATTCCAGTAATGTTTGTTACCTACTGGCTGTGTTGGGAGAGAGGATGTAGATGGACTTTGGGAGTGGTGTTCGCTTTCTCTTTCGCCTTTTCATGGTTGAGTCCCTTGACTGATGGTGGTCTGGGCATTGCTGTTGTCTGGTGGTGTTGTTTCTTGCCTGTTCCTGCTCATTGCTCTCCGCTGATCATAAATTTTCAGAAGCCTTACACTACCTTAGTGGTTACTTCTGTTGGAAGCCAGGCTGGAATAATCCCAGTTAACATCTTGCTTTTGGGGGCTTCCTGGGAAATAGCAGTGCCTCCCTTATTCAGACTATCTGTCAGGTGAGTGGTTGGCCTGATTCAGGAGCTAGGTAGCTACTGGCTGGAAGATGTGTCTCTCTGCCAAGCCTTCACGTCACAGAGAGTGCAAAAAAATCCACCTTGTTCTTCTTGCTCCCTGGTGGTCTTCTGCATGGCTTAATGTGGGAAAAAATGTTTCTCTGCTGCTAAGTCTTGCTTACCAGTTCATTGGATTCTATCCATTAAAAATCTTTGAAAACCTCTGGCCAGCAGCAGCTTTTAATAGGAGCTGTGTGATTAACCTGAAACAGTCCCTGCCAGCTTCCCTTGTGCCACAACTGGTGTAAAACATTAGCCTGACCTCAGCGTGCATGGTGGGAGATTCTTCTCGTGTCCAGAGAAGGGTGATGGAGCTGGTGAAGGGTCTGGAGCAAAAGCCTGACGAGGAGCGGCTGAGGGATCTGGGGGGGATCAGCCTGGAGAAAAGGAGGCTCAGGGGGGACCTTCTCATGCTTTACAACTCCCTGACAGGAGAGTGCAGCCAGGTGGGGCTTGGGCTCTGCTCCCAGGGAGCAAGGAACCAGAGGAAATGGCCTCATGTTGCACCAGGGGAGGTTTAGATTGGCTACTGGGGAAAAGTTATTAACTGTAAGGGTGGCCAGGCATTGGAAAGTGCTGCCCAGGGCAGTGGTAGAGTCACATCCCTGGAAGTGTTCAGAAGGCGTTTGTGGAGCTTAGGGTCTAATGGTGGAACCTGCACTGGTGTGTTAGTGGTTGGATTTGATGATCTTAGAGGTCTTTTCCTGATACACAACCTAAACTTCCCCTGACTCAGCTCCCAGCCCTTTCCTCGGGTCCTGTCACTGGTCATGAGAGCGGAGAGATGGGTGTCTGCCCCTCTGCTTGCTCTCAGGAGCATGTTGAAGACCTCAGTGAAGTCTCCCCTCAGTCTTGCCAGGCTGAGCAAGGTTACCTGAGCCAATCCTCATAAGGCTTCCCCTCCAGACCCTCTCCCATCCTCGTGGTCCCTCTTTGAAAGCTCTTTATCAGCTTGATGTCTTTTTTTGTATTGTGGTGCCCAAAACTGCACACAGGACTTGAGATGAGGCCACAACATGCAAAGCAGAGTGGGACAATACCTTCCTTTGACTGGCTTGCAATGCTGGTTTGTTTTATTTGTTTTATTAGTTTCTCTTCTCTCCCCAACACTTCCCAAGTGAAGTGTGCACTGTCTTTGCTTAGCAGCATGGAAGGGCTGAGCCCTGGGATTCCTCCTACCTCTCTTTTTCCATCTCCATCTGAGGAAAGGTCCAGATGATTAATCCAGATGATTAAGGGAGTGGTTCCTCTGGGCACTTGTTTCACCAAGTTGCACAGTGAGTAAGGGTCGGTCTGGTTGCCTGTCATTTCTCATTTCCGTTAAAGAAATGATTCCAGATTATACAATCTGTCTGAATCCCTCTATGTCCTGTTTTTCCCAGGAAGATGGCTTTGATTGCTAAACCTGACTCAAAAAAATTAGGAAAATTTGGTACTTCTACAAACAATCAAATGAATCTATGAAATGTATTGCGTGTAGGAGTGGGAGGGAAGGTGGTGCTCTGCACATAACAGATTCAGGTGTTTGCTGCAATCCCTGAGAAACAGCAAACAACTCCAGAAATCGTTCTAGGTAATGTCTCATACCTCCTCCTGTGTGCAGCTGGTCTGCTGCCTGTGCAGCTGTGGCACCTGACAGTGACATATTTGTCTGTTTGCCTTGGAAGTCTGTCCCTTTGTGCTTTTTTCCCTCTGAGCATATTTAAATCTGTATTTTGTTTCTCTCTCTTCCCTATTTTTGTCTGCTCTCTTCACCTTTCCCCAGCACCCCATCAGGCCACTGCTTTGGCTTGGATGGGAAAAGCAGCATGAAATGCTGCCTGAGGCAGGTGTGGTTGGAGCTAGATGATCTTTAAGGGCCCTTCCAACCCAAACCATTCTGTGATTCTATGTTAAAATGCAATGTCTCCACGGAATCCATCCACTGGGAATGTAATAGCAAGTGTAGCAGAGCAGAGCTGCCTCCCCTAAGGTGCTGAAGGAACATATATGAAGGCATAGGTAAAAGAAATGCCAGGTGACAAAAACAGTACGAGAAGGATTATAGGAGCTAGTGGCTGGAGATGGAAAACTTCCCTAGGGAATGCCAATTTAATTGTCTACTAGATAATATGCAGTTAAAAGACAAGAAAATTAAGGTAGACTGTTCTTGCTTTTTGCATAAATTAGAAGTGCCAGATAAAATTCAATAGTGTAACTATTTCAGATCTAGATCTTTCACTGTGTAGTACTGAAGAGATACTGAACTACTGATTTTTAAAGCTTCTCAAAGGACAGGATAGTCAAAGATAATCTTACTAGCAGGAAAGAAAAGGATATTTTGGGGAAAATCTCTTTCAAATACAGACCTCCAAGGCATTGTCACAAAACATAGCAGTGTTTCAATATTCTGCCTCCTTTAGCAAACCCTAAGGACAGAATTTCCCCTTTGGTAAACATGAATTACTCCTGGTCTCAGAATAAATCTCATTCCAGAGGTTTGTTGCTGTTCAAGCTTTTATAGAAATGGTGTTTTGTTCTTCTCACTGCCCTTTATTGAAACTGCAACATCCACACAATTAACTATATGGTGTGTGTATCTCTGTTGCTAAAATATAAATTTTTATCCTGTGTGAAGGGAATCTTGCCGACTGTCCAAATTGTACTGCAGACTGGGTGCTGCTCCTTTGGGAAGGCTGGGCTTTGGGGAAGTGAGGATTGCCTGTGCTCCCAGGGAAGCTTCCCCTGAGAGTCTGAACTTGAGGAATGTATATCCTTGTATATATGTGTGTGTTTCTGTATCTTCCCCTGTGTCTGAATTGCAGCAGAGGAAGCTGCTTTAACTGGATGGCAATGCTTAATGCCACAAGCTCACTAACTTTTGTTCTTCAGGAATATCTTGAGCCAGTCAGTGTTGTTTCCTCTGGGTGAGGGAGGGTCCAGGTGTCCTTGGTGCTGCCTGAAGCAGCATTTGGCCTCAGCTCCACCATCTGCACTTCTTGGAGACTCTGGGGCTTGTATATGGGTGGTGGAAGCAATGAAAACATGGTTGATTCTCCTCTCTTGAGGGGGCTGGGGCTGTGAAGTTGCCCTCAGAAGCTTCTGGTGGGGTTTCTCTGCTCACAGTGTTAAGGCAGGATATTGGAATAGTCAGGTTTCTTGGCTGAGTGTGGAAAATGAGGCTGCTGCCAACCTACAGCTCCTTGGACCAGCTTGATTGCATTAAGGCTTTGCCATTCATACAATCATAGAATTGTTCAGGTTAGAACAGCTCTGTAAGACTGAGTCCCACCATTCCCCTGCACTGCCAGGTGTACCCCTAAGCCATGTCCCCAAGTGCCACATCCACACCCCTTTTGAATGCTTTCAGGGATGGTGCACTGATGCAATAGCCTCTGCTGCTCTTGTGGCTGAGTGACCTTTTGGAAGGCTGGAAGCTGCAGCAGAGCTTGCTGAAAGCTGCTGGGCATAACGTTAAATTCACTGTGATCATGGGTATTTAAATTGTTTATGGGGCTGTACAGAGACAAAATACATGCCAGAGATAGAAAGGAAAAAGTCAACTTTTTTGCCGTGCCATTCCTTGACAAATAAGAATATTTGCAGTTTGTAATTTATGATACTTTTGGAGAACTCTTTTGTTGGAAGAAGTGTACGCACACTTGTTGCATGTACATGGAAAGGGGTGTGGGGGGGTTAAAACGTCTTTTCTTGTAAGCAGACTCATTCTCCCAAAGCTGGAAAGCCCTGTTTTTTGAAGGAGATCACACCTGGTCTTTGAAAGTCCCTGACATGGTGTGTGTTTCCCAGGGCACCTGTCTATGGGTGAGCCTCTCTGCGTTTGTTTTGTGGGTTTTGAAGTTTTCCACATCAGGGAGTACTGAGACATATCCTTCTCTCCCTCCCCTCCCGTTTTCCCCACTGCAGGGGTTTGTAATGAGTTACTCTTCAAGGTCCCTTTTAGCCCAAACCATTCTATTTCTTTGATTCTCTGAGTCTGAAATAGCAATACCAAGCTCCTGTATTAGACAAAGCATTCTGCAGTCCTTGTGGCATGCTTGGCTCAGAAATCCGGGTTCCCTGCGGCATTTTCAGCCTTGGTTATAAAAATAACCTTCAGCTGCACAAGTGGCTTCAGGAACAGTGACACACTGGGCCACCTTGAGCATCCTCTGTGTGCCTGTCTGTGACTGAGCCTTTGAAGGGCAGCCTTTGTTCTGGGGAGGGCTGAGAATGTGCAGGTGGGAAGGATGAGGACCTGAAGTGGAAAAGGCCTTGGGCAAAGGAGGAGAAGGAGGTGCTTTTACCTTGTGGAAGGGGCTGAGTGTGCCAGCAGTGTTTAAGACACCGTATGGAAGCACAGACTTTGTGTCTGAAGTCGCCTTTCACAGCCTGCTGTGCAGATTGTGACTTCCTGGTCACCTCCTGAGGGGATGTGGTCCTGCCACTAATGGAACATCACTTGTGTGCTTCTGTGAGCCCAGTCTGAGCTCTGCTGCACTGGGAGGCCTTGTGCCCTTGCTGGGGCTGCTTGGAGCCTCGGGATGTTTACCAGGCCTGACAGAGCCATGACCTTGGCGTGAGGACACGAGCTGCACTGCTGCTCTGGGTTTCCATTGGAAGCCAGGCTTGGAAGTAGGCTTTGCTTCAAATAGCTAGGGGATCTGAAGGGGCAGAGAATGCAGATCCTGCTTTTTGTAGGATGCCTTGCATATTGGGGCAGAAGGAGCGCTTGCATGCTGGTGTAATTATTAAGTGTGAACAAAAATAATGTAGCTTGTTTTATGTTGTGAAAAGCAAATGCTGTATCCATGGAGAAACCTTTTCCTCCAGCACTGGTTCCCAAGCCTGCAGCGGGGCTTGGACTGGGTAAACCCATATGTATCTTCTGTGGCCACATACAGGTACCAAGCTGTCCCTGGGGGCTCCCCTAACAGCCAGAGGACAGAGGGCTTGGATGCAGCCCCCTGCCTCTGTCCTTGCCTCCCCCAAGCCTTGGTCACACTAGTGACCCTTCTGCATCCATCACTGCTTTTGGGAGCAATGGAGCTGGAGTCAGTGATTGGGAGCTGTCAGTGGGATGAGGGGATGGAGCTGTGGAGCATCCTCTCTGCCAGAGGACATCTTGGCTGGCTTTTTGCCTGGCCCGTGTTGTCCCTCATCTCTGTTCCTAGAGGAGTAAGAACACCTTTGGGGGTTGTGCACTGACAGCTGCCAGGTCACAGCACTGTTGTGCGTGCCCCAGGAGACTGTCCTTACCATTTCCCAGGCTCTTTCATTGGACAAGAGTAGCGCACAACTTAAGAGTGACACTATGTAATTTTAAAAAACAACTCCAAACCACACCCAATATTCTGCTTTTGGATGTAGTCTGACTTTCTTCATGAACTCATCCCACAGCTGTAGGCATATGGTCATTCTTGTTGTTACACAACTGAGGCTAAAATTAAAACATCTGTTGTTATTTAATTTCAGTTTGCCAAAATACTATGTTTTGAGCAGCAACAGCTTTACTGTTATGTATCATTGGGGTTTTGGAATAATAATTAATGTTACATGTCGTTTTTTAATGTCTCATAGCCCAAGTGGAGCTTTGCAGGGCGGAGCAAATGCCTGATGCTCCTCTGTCCATGTGGCATTGCACAGGTTTATTGAATATTTCTGCTCATGGCCAAATGCTCCAAGTCATGTAGTTTCCTGGAACTGTCAAACCCTCTTGGTTGCGGAGCCAAAATTAAATAGTGGGATCTTGGAGCAGGGAAGCCTGTAGTGTTACAGCTTTAACTCAGTCCAGCTTCTTTCTGGATGCCTAGAAAGGATAAAGTGGGGATTTCTAAGGTAGGATTTATAGATATATTTAGTCTAAGGAGTTCTTTATGAAAAATAGTCATATATATGTGTGTGTATATATATATACATTCAATTTTTATTTTTAGTCTGAGTCCTTTACCAAAAAACCCTCAAGATTTCTGAAATCCCAAGATTTCTGAAAGCCATCCTCAAAAATCTGCTTCTCTGTCATGAAAGCAGGATCCTGAGGGTTGCCAAGAGTAGTACCAAATGCTTTATGTAGGTGGCAAAAAGCTATTGTGGTTTTTTTAACCTGTTTGTATCTGGCATATCTTGTACTGCACAGATCAGAGGGAAGAAAGAAAAAAACATGTTCTCACTGAAATGAATAATTGTCAAGTTTATAGTATGGAAATTATCCTTAGCTAATGTAATGGGGTTTGCTTACCTTTCCACTAAATTGTTGTTAAATTACCTGTGGAATGGGCTGGAGAGGAGGATTCAAACCCTTCTGATTTCACAGGAAAATAATTAAGACAGAGCTGCAGTTTGGCTTGATCTCAGAGGTGCTTGCAAGCTAAATAAAAATAAAAGGCTACCTTGGGGACAGTCTGTGCTGTTAATTAACTAGCTAAATTCTGCCTTCACTGTTCTCCAGCGGGTTTCCAGCAGTTTTGGCACTTGACATCACAACTGGAAGCTGCCAAGCACAACTTTGCACCTTCAAGCAGCCAAACAGCCTTCTGAGGGCAGGCTGGGATATGGAAATTGGAGCGTCTGGGGATCCAAGTGATGGAAAAGGGCAGGAACTGGCTGCTGGCAGAGGAGGGATGCAGCTCCTTTCCCTCAGGCACCCTCTGGATATCTGTGGCCACCTTCCCCCGGCCAGCAGCAAGGTTGGGTTCCTGCCAGGAAAACAGCTTTTGTGTTTCCTTAAATATTCCACTACCGTTTTGGGGAAAAGAAACACCAACCCAAACCTGAATTGCTGTTATTACTAGAGTTTGCCAGCTGGCTGAATTGGGCCTTTTTATTTTCATTAACAAATGCTGCCAGGCGATGTTTTTCCAGTGAAGTCATAAGTGTGTTTCCAGATGAGGGGCAGATCTTCCCAGCACTGCCATGGCTAAAATCTGGGCAGTCTGGAGCAGCTGTGGTGTCCTGTGCAGGCAGCCTTCTGGAGATCACTGGGATGGGATAACAATTCCATAATAGTAGTACATATGTGATAATTGACTATAATTCATCCTTTTTTCCCCTGAAACCACAGAAATGAGGGGTGATGGGGGGTGGGCATAACTCAGAGTTGGTTATTGGACCATGCAATTTGTTGTATCAAAGCATCTGCTTTGATACCACAACAAACATGGTTTTAGTAAGTCCTTTTTGGGAATTTATTTTTCTGGGAAACGAGGCTGTGGAAGCTCCAGCTTCATTCTCCCTGTCTCAAAACATGGTGGTGATTGTTGGTTTTATGGAAAGGTCTCCTTAGCCCCAGCAGGTTTCTTCTGCTCTGAAGAAATTACTAAGGCATGCTGTTGTTTAAATCATCCTGAAGGATCTGTAGCTTCAGAAAAGTTATCCTTAGTGAGTTGTTTTCATAATTCTGTTGAGTTCCTTTTCTCTTTATTTTGGGGGAGGCAGGAAAAGGGGTACTTTTTCTTCCCCTAAGCTAAAGTGAATGGCGTGATCTTTGGGGAGCTTGTTACTCTATTGGAATTCTGGTATTTCCAGCACATTTCAGGACAAAAGTTGGCTAAAGTCAATTTTGTTTTAAACACGTGAGGTAAAATATAATTCTATAGCACTTGCAACAGATCTCCAGTAAAAATATTTGCAATGGTATTTTACCTTATATTGGATATCAGTGCCCAACAGCTGCTTTCCAAATACTGAATTTGGTAAATAGTAGGTACTGGTCTTTTTTACAAGCTGCTGGCAAACAGCTGCTCCCTAGGGCTTCCCTGGATATATTTCAGAACTTTCTCCCTGTGAGGGTGGTGAGGCCCTAGCACAGGTTGCCCAGGGAAGCTGTGGCTGCCCCGTCCCTGGAAGTGTTCAGGGCCTGGTTGGACAGGGCTTGGAACAAACTGGTCTAGGGGAAGGTGTCCCTGCCCACAGCAAGGGGCTTGGAAATGGGATGAGCTTTGAGGTCCTTTCCAATCCATACCATTCTGTGATCCTGTGCTGATAATCTGATTTACTTGCTTGTTTCTTGTTTTTTAACTCACAGAGAGCAGATTTGATTTGCGTGGCTAAAAGTTGGGGTGCAGGGTAGCCTCTGGATCTGCCTGCAGCCTGCCTACCATGCCAGCAAGCTCAAAAGCATCAAGGGTTGAACAGAATCTGTTATGCAGGAGCCAGGCTCCATCTCATGTCTCTTCTCTTCCAGGTTTGGAAGAAAAAACAGTTATTTCCAAGAAAGAGAAGATGAAGCTGAGGAAGGAAAGATGGCTGCAGAGTGAGTATTCCTGTGACATGGCATCACAGAGCATAGTTCTGATTGATCTCTATACTCTGGGTTTGGGTGACAGTGCTGGAAGAAGTTGAACACTTCTCAGAAATCTTCATCCCTCCCCGGCACTGGGATAAAAGTTCAAGTTATTGTTTCTCAATGTTCAGCACCAAGACTTAGTCTTTGCCCCAGCTCTACTCTTGATTTTTCACCATATGTAATATATGTGACTGCATAAACCCTTTGTTAACCCAGAAGGGCACTGTGCCCATATAAGTTTAGCATATTTTTCTATCTTTTAAAACTCTGGTACAGATATGAGTAGCTGTCTAGTGGACCTCCTCCTTACCCAGGAGCTGTGGGGATGGCAGGACATGCTGGAGCTGAGCTCCATGCTGCCACCAGCTAATCCCAAACCTCTGTGGTGAGACCCTACAGTGGCCTGTCCTGCCCCCTCAGTAAGGGAGAACTCTGGACACTGCTGGTTGTGTTACTGCTCTTTCCTACATGCTACAGGTCGGTGAACCCACCTTTACTAGACAGTCTGGCCTCTCTTGAGGCGGTGAAATATGAACTAAGCAAACCCAGCCCATGGTAGAAATGCTTCTCTTCCCTATTTTTGCTTTGAGTGTCTTAGCACAGTAGGGGACTATACTGTCCTACCCAGTGGGATTCTTTGTATCACCTGAAGCTGTTCTTGGGACAGGCTTTTCTCCTAACACCTTCTTGCCCAACAGGGTTGGATACAGACTGTGTTTGGGGTAGAGGGATGCAGCTCTCTGCTACACCAAACACTCTCTCTGCCTGAGCTCTGAGCCCAAGTTCATTAACCTTTGATTTCACCAGTTGTATTGAAGGTGTGTCTGGCTCTTAGGTAAAAAGATACGAATTTAACACATGTGAATGTGGAGGAAACCTCCTCTCAAGCAACCAGCCAACAGTTTCTGAATGCCTTGACATCTTGCTTGGACACAAAATGCAGATGGCTGTGCTAGTCAAGGTCAGCCGCTTTGGAAAAGCCCAAGAGCAGGATCCCTACATGGTCTTAATCCAGGCCTCCTGATGCCTTTGTAGCATCAGTCTTTCCCAAGATCATGTGTGCTATTTTGGCCCTGCTGTGGTCTCTTTCCCTTTCTCTTGGTTCTGAAATTACTAAGGTGAAATGCAGAGGCTTTGCTTTGAGGAGAGCACCAAGACAGTAAACTCCAGGCCAGATTATCTATTTTAGGAGGTACAAACTGCTAGAAGTGCTTTACAGGCGCAGAAGTACCTAAAAACTCTGCCAGTTCTTTGTGGAGAAAGAGCTTTTTGTGCCCCCAAAGAGAACCCAGCTTTGACTGCTGGGACTGCTGAAGTTATCTCTACATCTGTTTTCCTAAATCTGAGTTTGTTGTTTCTTCTTATCCCTGGGCTGCTTTTGTGACACTGGATGCCAAGACTCTGGGAACCAAAGATCAGCCCAGTGTAAATCAGTGCAAATGTAAAACTCTCTTCCCATTCCAATAAGTAATCTTAGGAGAGACTAGAGGGGGAAAAAAAACTTGTGTAATGCTTCAGACATTAGAAGTATGCACATTTAAAAATACATATATCGCGTGGCTCCTCAGATGAACAAGATTTCATAGGAAAAGAATTTGGGATGTTTGCGCAGAATCAGGTGTCTGAAAATTTTGAGCACGCACTGTTTATGAAAGCACTGAAGTAGTCAGCTTCATAAAGCCAGACCAAAAAAAGAAGTAATGCAGAACAGAAAGCTGTGTTCTTGGCAGGGATTGCTGTGAGGAGAAGTGTTTCTAATCCTGATTCGTCACAAACATCCATGTACAGCAGAACTGTAGTTCATGAAAAACTGTTGCTCGTCGACTCAGCTGAGTTGGAAAACAAGCAAGGCAAAGGTATTAAAAGAGTCAGCCACTGAATTTGAGTTCTGCTTCCCTGACTGTGGGAGCAGGATTATTCCCAGGATTGTGGTCTGTAAGTGGGACTGTCTGCTTTTGTGCTCCCACCAAAAATTACTTCTGGCTTCTGTGGCCGTGATGCCTTGGGAGTTGTTGGCCTCCCTGTGTCACCAACTCAGCCTCGTGGCTTCTGGCTCACTGTCACATCCACACAAGGAGTTTGTAGCTCAGCACTGAGGCACATCCTTGCAGTTGTCCAAGGGACTTGTGGGTCAGGTGGGGCATCTTGGAATGCAGCTGGAGGCTTGTAGCAGTGCTGGGCTTTTGTGGGCTGTCCTAAAGGACATATTCTGCTGGTGCTCACCCTGGAAGCTGCTGGCTTTGAGAAGCGTGGGCAGCTGTGGGACTTACTGCTACATCAGGGAGCATCAAGGACTGAGGCAGAAGCCTGTGGATTTTAATGCCTACCTCCTAAGGCAAAGAAGGAGACAGATGTAACATTTATGGAGCTTTCTGTGCCCACACCCTTGTCTGAACTGCTGGTGGGAGACAGAGAAAAGCCATCTGCATCTGCCACTTGGTGCAGTGCTTTTCCAAGGGTCCAGTTTATCCAACATCTGACTGCTTGCGCTCCAGAGTGAGTCATGGAGGTGGAACCTCGACTCGCTTCAAACTAAGTAAACAACTGACATTAAGTCCATCTTTTCTGCCTGCTCTAGGAGACACTTGTTTAGTCCCAACAGCAGTGCAGAGAGGGGACTGCCTGTTTAAGGCCAGATGTGGAATTGACTGTATTTGGGTTGCCCCTTCCCCTCATTTTCCAATTCCATGCAAGGTCAGTGTGGTTTTTGCCACATCCAGGACTCCTGTGCCATTTTGCTGTGAGCAATGGATGGCGTAAGGGATGGAAACGGACAAAAATCTGTCTGGGAATTTCACTTTCCGTTGCAATGTCAGAAGGATGTACATAGTTACAAGCAAATACATCAATGGAGGGAATGACACAGCTGCACTTTTTCATTTTTTCCAGGTTTAAATCTTGTGGCCTGTTGTAAATGGTAAAACAACTTATGCATTTCTTAGCTCAATGGTTATCTCCTGCAGGCGCTTTCCCTTCTTCCAGTAATGCCTTGTTTCTGATGCAGAAATAGAAAGTGTCAAGATGGCCAAGCAAAAGCAAAAAGCTGAAGCAAAACGGAAAGCAACACCTGTGGTGGGAGACATGCAGCCCTTGATGGAAGCACTGCCTGACCTCTCTTACCTGACCACAGGTGTGAGGGGAAGGAAGCCTCTCAAAAGGTATGTGCCATTTAGAGATGGGCTATGTATTGCCCTTCTTCCTGTGGGGTAAAGTGTCCTTCAGCTCAGCTTGTAGCTACAGGCAGCAGTCAGGAGAACAGGGTCTCATTTGCAACTCTATTTTAACCCTTTTCATGCTTCACTTGACACAAGAAAAAAAGATGAAATGTGTCTTCTGAACCTAGAGCTGAGAGGGGAACCGTGTTGCTTGGGTGAGGCTTGGCATGAGACAGGCTGGCAGCATCCAGATGTCCTGGGAGTTGGATGAGTGGCACGTAGGTGTCCACACTGTAATGCTGCTGAGCTCACCTGATAACCTTGTCTGGTGGTGTTGCAGCCTGATATTCCATCCTTCCAGACCTTCATCCAGGCATTATCCTGTGGCAGTTCAAGCCCTTTGAGCCCTGCTCTTTGTGCTCTGGCCAGAATCTTCGTTGTCTTGTAGTATGACTTTGGCCAAGAGCATGGCTGAGTTGGGTGTTCCCTGTGCACTGCCAGCTCCCTCTCTCCCCATCCCAGACCTTTCCCAAAAGTCTCTCCTTTCAGAAGTCCAAGCTGGCACAGTGGAGGTAGGAGTTTGACATGGGCTGATGTCACCTACATTGCCTGTGACCTGCTAACCCCAAATCAGCCCCCCTTGGTACTGGCGTAGAGGACCTACAGGCTCTTCTTCCTGACTTCTGGCTTCCTGCATGTCTGCACAGAAGTGTTTGAAATAATCAGAGGAGGCCTTTATAGGATTTGAATCATTACAGAAAGGAAGGGTAATACTCTGGTGATTTGTCAGCAGTATTAATAAAAGATTAGATTCTCCAGAAATTTGATCTCCTGCAGGGTAAAAGTGCATTACAGGGAGGTTTTTATTCTGTTTTATAATGAATGAAGGCAATGAAGTGTAATGAAGCTGAGCTGCTAACAGGGTCCAAGTGAACAGGCAGCATGCTGCTGGTTTTGAGGGGAAATCTGGTGGGGAATATACTCTAGAACAACTTTCCTTTAGGCTTTGTCACCCTCTGCAGAGCTGCTCACCTCTGAAGGGACTGCCATGGTGACTTGGTGGCACACACAGATTTGCCTGCTCTGGTGACCAAGGGGTGCCATCCAGCTTAAGAAAGGATTTTCCTGAGCTTCTGTGAGCATTCTAGGCAAACTAGGACCAGAAGTTGTTCCTGTGCTGAGCAGTTAAAAATGAAGAGAGCAAAATGAGCAGAAACTGATTGAACAATGACAGGTGATGGAGATGAGTGAGGTGAAGGAATATGAGGCAAGGGGAGTAAGAAGAAAGAAAGAATGGGGGGAAAAAGGCAAAATAAGAGGACGGAGGGTAGCATGCCAGAGAGGAAAATAGGAAGAGGAGGTCACTGGTAACAAGAGACCAGATCCTGCTGTCTTGAAGAGGAGGTGAGAAATTGTTGCGTTTCCTGACCTTTGTATCAGATCAGGTGGGGATGGTTGTAGTCCCCAGCACCGGGATTATTACTCCTTGATCCCTGCTCCAACGGAGAGGTGGGATGCAGGCCCTCTTTCTCCACCTTGTCCTGTATGCTGGGGCTATTCAGGGTAAATTGGGGAGGAGCTATCCCACAGAGGCAGAGCCTTTTCCCAGCCTCTTTCTCCTGTTAACTTTCATATCTGTGTAATCCTGAAAAATGGAAATTTCTTCTCCTTTCCTTAATGTTCAGTTCTACCAGCAACTTCCCTTGTGCACCACAAGTCCCAGAAGCAATCTCTGCGCTTCCTGTGTGTCCCTTGCTGGGGCTTAGTGGTAAATCTCTGCTGCTGCCTGGCATCAGGCATCATGAGGGATGGTATTACACCTCTGGTCTCCTTGCATTTTGCCCAGGAAAAAGGAATGCATAGAGAAGTGGCAGCTGTATCTTCTGCCTTGCCTCTTCTGCACATAGTGCACCATTACACCATTACTCCTCTTGCTGAGTATCCATGGTGCTCCCTGTAAGGAATGGCAGGAGAGGCTGGAGCTGTGTGGTGTCAGCAGGGAACATGAGCTGTACAGAGGTGACATGTGGGGTGGGGAGGTTTGATGGAATCTTTTCTCTGAGCAACAGGATCGGTTTGACCTGGAGGTCAGTGATAAGCAGAAAGTGATCCGGGCATGGGCAGCTAATGACCAGTTCTGGTACTGAGTGATCTGGTTTTCCTGTAGTGCCTCCTGCTATGTCAGCCTCGAGTGGAAGGAGTTTGCATTTCCCTCCAATGCCTGGCTGTGGGAATAATTGCCTTTCAGGACAATTTCCATGCAGGACAATTAATTATCTATCCTTTCTGGAAAGGCAGAAGCAGAATCCCTGGACTCTTTCCATCTACACAGCCATTGCTAAATTAATGCTCTAACACTCACTTGTTTTGTTTCTTCTCTCCACAGCCACATAAAAGCAAAGGCAGAGCCAGCAGACTTCTGTCTGATGAAACAAGCTCAGAAACATCAGCTCCTGTAAGTACCCAGTTGTCAGTGTCCATTTCCTGCTGAGCCTCATTAAATGGTTGAGACTGGAAGGGACCCAGTCTCACCTGGGGCTCACCTGGTCCAGCCCTCATGCTCAAGCAGGGTCACCTAGAACTGGTTGCTCAAGACCCACGTCCACATGGCTTTTGAATATCAACAAGGGTGGGGAACTTAAATGGGTCCAAGTAACTCCTGGACTTGGTCTGGCAACTGCTTATTCTCCATCTCTTGGATAGCCATCAAGAACTTCATTTTCCCTCAGCACGGGTCTCTTGGGGCTAGGCTGTGTGATCTGGCAGTGTTTGCTTTCTTGTTTCCTGGATTTCTGTCAGTTTTGAGCCAGTCAGCTTCAAACTAAGGCTGAACAGTCAGGCTACAGATCCAGCACTGCTCTCCATGAATACCTTCTCTGTCAGAAGCAGGCCAGTGTTGGTGCTGGGATGCCTTTCTTGCTCAGTTCTGCCTTGCTTTACTTTTTCATGGTCTGGCAAGTCTGTGCTTCTTGGGAGGGAAAAAGTTTAGAGGAAGGTCTTGAGGTTTCTTTTCCAAGGTATTAGTTCAGATGAGAGATTCCTAAGCCTCACCTTATTACCCCAACCCAAGCTTCAGGAGCATTGGCTCTTCTCTCTGTTTCTCTGGCAGGAACATTGAAGGGAGGGGCTGTGCTTGGGAGGGGAGGTAGCTGTGTGCTACCAAGTGTTTGTCTGGCGAGGCTGTGGAAAACCTGGCAGTCTGAGAGAGATTCAGGTGCTGTAGTAGATGTGGCAGTGTGCAAACCCAGGGATTTTTTTTATACTCCTGCTCTGTTCTTGTCCCTCCCTGCTTGCTTGCTTTTTGAGACAAGGCCATTTCCCCAGGAAGCAGCTGTGACCAGGCATGCAGAGATAATTCTGTCATACTCTTCCCATGGTGTCCAGCTAGTGTTGTGTGTAGGATTACCAACGCTCAATGTTCAGCAATAAAGAGAGTCAGTAGATAAGCTCTCTAAAGAGAATTTCATTTTGTGCTGGTGCAATCTGAAGTAATTTTCATTCCTGGTGATTCACCAGATCCAGAGTCTCTTGTTTCTGGTTTACTAGGGAAGAGCTCTTAAAAAAACATTCCCAAGTGATGCTGGACACTATTGTGGTTGTTTGTGTCTCTCTGGTGTGAGATCAAAGTCTCTGGCTCCCATGAAGCTGGCAGCAATTTGGGCTTTGCCCTTGGCTAAATTAGGTTTATTCTTACACTGTCTTTCTCTGAGATTTACACCCAGGATCACTCTGTCTCAACAGAAATCTGCTGCTGTATGAGTTGGTCCTTATCTGCTCAGTTCCTTTCACATGAGGCACTTAGAGAGCTGATGTGTTATTTTTCTTTCCTCAGTGAGCAGGAAGTGGCTCGGTTTCATGAGGTTATCAGCGATCCCCAGTACAGAGCCAACCCCCTCCTGGCCATCAGCAAGCACCTCTCCAAGAAGCTGAGGCAGGGGGAAGAAGGGGAACCCCTTTAGAGCTTCAGCTTTGCCCGGACATGCGCAGGCTGTGAAAAGGAGCACATCCCTGGCATGACATCCCAGCCACTTTGGTCCTTGGAAGCAGTTCAGCAGATGGTTAAACCAACAGCCCTGCTTTCTGTCTGCAGGAATAATGCAGCTCTCTCCTGACAGGGGCAGCTGCTCTTTTACAAGCAGTCCACATGGAGCAGGGTGTTCTGTGAGATTCTTGTGCAGTCATTAATCTCCCTGCCAAGTGTCTTGATACATTTGCTCTTCTTGTGAGCAGGTATGATTTCTGAAACTGTACCAAACGGCCATGTATCTGTGTTCTGTCATTCCCCCCCCCATCTTCCTGACAACTCTGAGAAGAAGTTCTTGCTTGCTCTGTTGGGATGGTTCAGGACCCCAAGCCCTGGAGCCCAGGAGGCTTTTGGAACTTGTTATGACCAGTGCTTCTGTTCATAGACATTGTTTTCTGTGAGAAATTTAGTTTTTGAATAAACAAACTTTCATACAGCACTGAGTTTGTCTGGCTCTTGTTTTGGTAAATAGGAATTGTAATATGAGTTTATTTCCTTCTTTGGAAAAATGACTTAAAAATATTGTTCTTTCCATGTGTACAGTGAATTAGGGGGGACTGCTACAAACAATAAGAAGTGACTGCAGATCACATCTAACTCACAGACGTGCCTTCCTCCTGCCCTGGGAGCACGTGCTTTCTGTGAGTGATGCTCATCCCTTCTGGCCTTTGTGCACTGTTTGGCCTGCCCTGTAGGAAGCATCCCAAAACATGTCCAGCCTGCAGGCTATGAACTTCAGCCAGTTGTTTTGGGGATTAGGAACCTCTGGAGCAGGCTTTTCCTGTACCCAAACACCAATGTTCCCAAAACCCCAGTGAACTTTCATGGGGGACAACTGAAGGCAGGGCCATTCCCTATTAGAGATGATCCTGATTTGACACCCAAAAATACCCAGTGCTGTCTTTTAAACCGTAAAAAAGTTTACTGATGCTTCTTAACCTTGGGAAAGCAGCCTGCTGCAGTTGACTCTGACCCAAGTTAGTGCCTGAAATGAGCTTCAATGGAGGTGGCTGGCACCTGGATCATACTTGTCTTGCCTCAACAGTAATGCTGCTGCTACTGTTCTCTCTCTAGGCCGGCACTGTTGAACAAAGGCTTTGTCTGGTGCCTTTTGGCTCTGGCAGTGCAGACACTGTCGCTGACTCTGCCACTCCTCTTCCCACAGGGCCTGGCAAGAGCTTCCTGCTGGCAGAGGCCACAGAGAGATGCTGACAGTGTCCCATCCTTCATTCTGTTGCTCTGAGGTTGGCCAGCCCCAGGGGCAGCCATTCTTGTGCTGGAAGGGAGAGAGGGTGGGAGATGAAGGAAGGCAAAGACATCCAAGAATTGAGATTGTTCAGCCTGGACAAGAGTAAGCTCTGGGGAGACTGAGCCCCCACCCCCAGTGCCTATAGGGGCTTCAAAGAGAGCAGGAGAGGGGCTGTGAACAAGGGCTTGGAGGACTAGGACAAGGGGGAATGGCTTCACACTGCCAGAGGGCTGGGTTAGATGGGATATTGGGAAGAAATTGTTTCCTGTGAGGGTGCTTGAGGCCCTGGCACAGGTTGCCCAGAGAAGCTGTGGCTGCCTCATCCCTGGAAGTGTATACGGTCAGTTTGGACCAGGCTTTTGGAGCAACATGGTCTAATGGAAAGTGTTTCTGCCCATGGCAGGGTGTTGGAACTGGATGAGCTTTAAGGTTCTTTCCAGTCCAAACCATTGTATAATTCTCTCATTCTGTGATTCCAAGTACAAAGGAGGATGGAAATCTGGAAACAGGAATGAGATAAGAAAAGGAACAGTAACAATATTAATAACAAAAAAGGGGGTGATTCATGTGCAGAAATGCTCACCCAGACTCTGAGACAATGAACGATGGCAGACAATGCTGCTGTGTTTTCCTTTGACTGCAAGCCAGAGAGTTCCTAGTCCCTGTCACAGTACTGTCACAGCTGGTCTGAGCTGGACAAGGTAAGTCTGGCCATAACACAAATCCAATTGGGCTAGCCTAGTTCATTCCAGAACAAGTCTCAGTTACAGGTTATAGGGGACCCTCAGCTAACCCAGTTTGAGCTCAGATGCAAGCACAGCACTGGTCAGAGCCCTGGATGGAGAGAGATCCCAACCAGTCAGCTATCTGAGCCTGGGAGATTCAAACCCCTAGGAAAAAGGGCAACCATATGAAACCCACTGCTGTTGTCTCAGGGATCTCTGAGAGTTTGTGTCGTTCCTGTCTCCAACCAACGACCCCATGTAACATGCCCCCATCCTGGTAATGGTGTGATGTGGTATGGAAAAACCCCTGGTCCTAGTCAAAACTTGGATATACCTCTGCAAAACCAGCTCCAAGCACTTTGGAGCCCCCAGAGGCATCACTGTCATGAAGGGCTCTGTGTGTATGTAGGACTTTCTGGGGTGGCAGCCTAAGGGGTCCCCACCCCTTAGACTGCACCTTTAGGTAGCTACAGCCAGAGCTGTGGAAATTTGGACACCAAAAAGGAGTTATGAGTCCAGCATTTCTTCCTTGCTCAGTCTGCTTGCTGGGTCCCATTCTTTCCCTTCAACCTCTGGGAGCCAGCAGAGCTGAAGCCTCATTATCTGGGACATGAAGGGGTGACTGATCTGATAGAGGCGTTGAGCAGGGTGACCCTCCTGTTTTTACTGCCTGGTGGCTGTCCCCACATGGAGATGTTGGGCCAGTGACTCCCCTCAGTACCTCCTGTACCCACCTGGTGGCCTTTGATCTGCCTGCACCGTTGTGCAACACATTCACATCTTTCCTTCACCTTGGATGGGCCAGCACCCACTCGGCTGTGTGTATAGCTCTGAGCCTGCTGTTTGGAATTGTTGGTCCCCCAGGAACTTAGCAGCAGTTAAACATGTGAGTGTTTAGAGCTCCAGTTCACAGCCTGCTGCTGCAGGCATCTCCTGCCCCCGCCATCTGAGCAGTTGAGCAAAGGACTTAAAATCTGCCAGGAAACAGGCGTCTGAGACACAGAGTCGCCTTCGCAGTTGGCATGTTTTCAGGATGATAAAAGCTTTCACGCCTTTTTTTTTCTTTTTTAGATAGTAGGGTGGGAAAAAAATAGCTTCCAAGCTGTAAGGAGTAGTTGTGCCAGAGGGGTGGGTGGGGGCCCAACCCCAGCAGCTCCAGACTTGGCACGAAGTGAGTAAGCAGTGAATGCACCTCAACTGAGCACTGGAGAAATTTGGGGCTACATTTTTGAGCTGTTCTCTTTCTTGTTGGGGATTTTGCCTTTGAAGGCTGTTCATAGAGCTGCGTCTGAAAGTGGGAGCCAGGATATCCTGTCCATCTGGTGGTACCAATGGATATTTTCAGCTACACGCAAAGCAGTGGGTGGAAGGGGATTCTCCCTTCCCATCAGCCCATGGGTACTGTTGGTGTTCAGGGATATTTTTTAATATCCCTGCTCTTACTACTCCCACATTTCTCTGTGGTACCTGCCATGGCCCGTTGGGTGGTTCCTGCTGGAGCAGGGCTTGCATCAGGGCAGCAGCACAGCTCAGAAGGGTGCAGTGAGTCACACAGACACAGTCCCTGCCTTTCTTATAACTCTAGGAAATCCCTTGGGTTGTGAGCACGTAGCCTACCTCCTTCTTCCTTCCGCTTGCCAGCTGGTCTGCCCTGAAAAGTTTTCCTTACAGACCTCATACAAGTGCCCTTTGCCTATGAAAAGTGTGGCTTTTGCTGGGTAGAGCGCACTTTTGCTTACACTCTGTTTGAGCTGCCTTATGTGCCCATGGCTTTCTTTGATCCCCTGGAGCTCAGCATGTGGGATGGCTTTTGCCAGCTCTGTCAGCCCCGGCACTGAGGCACGTGCTGGTGCTGGTGATATTGGGGTCGAGCTGGCTGCCTCCCAGTCTGCTACAGAAACCTTGCTGCTGGGTTCCAGATGGCTTATCCCAAGTGCTGGCTGGGAGCAGTGGGGCTGGGGGACTGCCATGGGCTCCTTGAGATGACTCCCTTCACTAGCTGACAGCAGGCCCTGGGTCATGCCATGGCCTGGTGCAACTCCAGTCCTCAGCTACACTTCTTACACTGTATTTAGGGTGCCAGTGGCAGCTGGTGAAGAGCAGTGGGAATATTGGGAGCATTGGATCTCTGCTGCAGTATGGTTGCTCTCCTCTGCTCCCTGGCTAGGGCACAGTAGGACTGTCTGCCTTCCCATGCATTTCTTCACCACAGCCACTTGCCAGTCTGAGCTTTGAGCCTCCGTGGATCATTTGGGGGTGTATCTGTAGGTTTGCTGTCTGGGGATGAGGCGTTGTCTCCCAGCTCACAAAAAAGACCTGCTCTCCTCACCCCTCCATAACATTGCATGTGACCAGTCACACCCCAGCCCACAGGAGAGTCTGCTTGGGGCAGCTTGCCAGGGATGTGGCTGCAGGTGCCAGCAGACCCCTCCAGCCATGGTGACTGTCCTCAACAGCCAGCTGTGGGCAGTGCGGCTGACCCAGCTCTCAGGCAGCTCCAGACAGCTGAAACTCCAGTGTTTCCTGCTCCTTCTGGCTCAGAAAGTGGCTGGCAGAGCAGAGACTTGGCACTTCTGACCTTCTGCCACTCTTGCATGCTCCAGCATGTGCAGCGAGTGCTTTCCGTGTGTGGGGTTATTTCCTTCCTCAGATGCCCTCTTCCCTGGCTGATCCCTACACTTCCCACACTTGTATCTGTTTCTTTTGCCCTTTATTTACCTCTGAAACCAACCCAGGTGGGTTCTTACCGGAGCAGCCTCAGGGAACCCAAAGAAATACAGCTGCACGCAAATTTGAGCTGCTTGATGGTTTTGGAAGCAGATGAGATTGGCACCAGCAACTCCTTGCACTGAGGTGTTGCACAAGAGAGGGGTAGAGGTGAATCACCTGATCCAGCCTCAGAGCACAGCCCCACTTGTCCCCGCCCAGGTTTCACCATGGCCTTTTTGCCTTTGTCTGTTGGCATCACTGCCCTTGGTGGCCCTTGGTGGCCCTTGGTGGCCCTTGGTGGCCCTTGGTGGCCCTTGGTGGCCATCCTGCATGGATGTGCTGTCACAGTTCTGTGTCCTGGCCTTTTCAGAGCACTCAGGCAGGATGCATTGGACTTCCCTTGAGAGGAGCAGTCGTGTTCCTGCTTTTTCCTTCCTGACCTTTCACCAGGTTCCTAATCCCAGGAGGGCTCTACTTCTTATCCCATGGCAGCTCAGTTTCTTTAAGAGCTTTTGGGTATTCTTTAAGTGCTTAAGAGCATTGCCACATACCATTTTGAAATCCCCATAAAGTCCAGTTAATTGGATCACCCTTATCTCCATACTCACCATTTCCTTGCAAGGGAAAGCCATGCCCTGCATGCTGACTCTTCCCAATGAGATAATTATCTGGGATCTGCTGATTGTGCTCTGAACCAGGGTTGCTTTATGTGAGGCCTTAAACCTGGCTTTGTGTTTTTAGTTTGACAAGCAATTTAATGCTGTTCACACATTTTTTTTATGGGAGAGGCAGCTGGTGTGTGGCTCTGTGGTTTCTCTCCATCCGGTCCTGATGCCTCATTGGGTGCTCTGCAACCCAAACTGGGATTGGCATCAGGAGTGGTGTTGCTGACAGGGGGACAAGGCTTTTTTGTGGTGGCTTTTTTTTTCCTTAACTGATTCAATTTTCTTTACAAAATAAGTTAAATATGTGCAAACATATTTAAATAGTGTGAAAAAACCACAGTGCCTTTAAATTTAGACCACAGGTTTTAGATTTAGATTTTAAGATTTAGACCTTTGCATCTGGATTCTCTGAGATTTTCTGGACTGCCTGATTACAAGTAGGATGCATAAAATACTATCTAAGGGCTTCTCTCTGCTTTAACAATTGGTGTTTTGTGCCAGATGGGGTGTGTTGGTGACCTTGTTTGAACTCAGTATGATTTGTACATGAACCATGCAGGTCTGCCTGTATCTGCTCCTTGTGGCTTGTCATCTCCAAACATCTGAGCAGCCACAGTTCTCCCTGATGGTGCTACCCCAGGGTAATGAGGAGTGGGGTCTGGATCCATGCTCAGTGTTCCTAAATTGAGAATTTCTGTGGTTTAATGCAATGCAGGTTCTCTTTGAGACTGAGTAAGCCATGGTCAGGGGGTTTGCTGCTGGTCTGTCTGCTCAAGGAGTGTGTAGGATGCAGTTTGCTGTGGAGGATGTTGACAGTAGGGTATGACACATCATTTGCCTGATGCTCCCTGGACTTGGTTTCAGCAACACAAGTAGGAGAGGAAGCTTAGACAAAGAAATGTCCCAAACAGGAAGGTGCTAGGAAGGGAACAGATCTCAGGCCCCAAGCAGGTAAAAGCAGATGATGCCAGGATATCCTCCCAAGTGAAGGAGATGAAGGAAGAGATAATCACCCCGGTGCATGCACCCTTTGTTCCAGCTCAGCTAGCCCGGATTGGGGTGAGGGGGGAAAATGGACAGACCATTCTCAGCTGAACACTTGATCCATATTTAAAATGTAGTTTCTCTGGCTTTAGCAGGCACTGTTTGAGGGATTGATGGACAGAAGCCAGCCCAAGAAAGGGGAGAGGAAAGAAGAGTTGCTTCCCTGGGGGATGTTGCTGCTCTGGTCCCTTGCTCTCCACAGGCTCAGCAGGGAGGAAGGGCTGCTTGGAGCCCTGCTGTGGGACAGGGCCATGGGGGCATCATGAGGGCTGCAAGCCCAGGCAGCCTGATGGGTTTATGAACACATCCCTGGTGCCATGGCCCAGAGCTGTGTCAGTGGCTCCAGGCTGGAAGCAGTGTTGGTGCTCTGAGCAGAGGGGATGTGTTTACAGCTGTTTTGGATACACTTAATCTGAATGAATGCGTTTACAGTTGCCCTGGGTACATGTAATCACTGCTCACCAATGTGATGGTTCATCTAAACACCTTCCACTTCACTGGCATAACAACTCCTGCCTGCCTCATGAATCCCTTTGCTTTGGGAGCAGGAGGTGTTACTATGGGAAGACACTTAACTCTTAAAACTCTGTCGAAGTTCCTCCACCCACCTTTTGGCCCTCTGTGTAAAGGTAGAGATTGTGCTGCTTTCAGGGGTGCTGTGCCCACGATGCCTGATGCTGGTGGTGGGCTCCAGGTGAACTTTGGGACGTTCATTATTGCTCACTGTGCAATTTACTTTTTTTATTTTTTTGACCACTCCTTGTCACAATTCCACAAAAGGTCAGCTCGGTCTGTCTTGGTGCCAATGCCTGGCAGCTGAGCAGTAACAGCCAGACTACACTACACCTCATCTCCCGTGACCAGAACGCCGCTAGATGCTCATGGTTTAAAAATTTGCCTTGTATTTGAGCAGGTTGGTCCATGACCTGTTGCTGGGCAGTGCTCAGACTGTCCCCAAGGCAGTTCTGCATTTTGGTGTCTGGTCCTGCCTGCCCACTGTGACCCCAAGGGCACATTTTGCCATGCCCCAAGCCTGTGGCTGCCCAGCCTGGGGGTGTGAGAGGATGAGGGGGAGCCAGAGTCCTTCCTCTGCCGTGTATTGCAGTGGGGTCCCTGCAGGTGGGGTAAAAAGACCAGGACCATTGGTACTTGTGTGAAATTGCATTGGATGTCACTCTTCCTCCAACCCCAAGGATGGAGTTCCCTGTGGATGGAGATCCCTGTCTTTAGGATGTGTTTCCCACCCCAATGTGGGGGCCTCTCTGTCTTGGGGCTGCCCTGATCCAGCTCTTTCCCTGGATGACATCAGGCGAGGCACTCTGCTTGGCTATCATCTGATCTGTTTGCTCACAGGCAGTCTGGCATCACCACCCTGCCTGTAGACCCAGCTCAGGACACCTCGTAGGCATGAGGACACACCTGGGCGTTGTTCAGGGGTCTACACAAGCAGCTTACTGCAAGAGGAGCTGCCAAGCTGCCTTGAAGCATGTACTGGCCTTAAGAAATTCATGTTACAGACCATCTGTGAAGGAGCTGAATCTTTGATTAGGCAGCTACGCTCCCCAGTTGCCCTACAGCAGCAGCCACCACCCCAGTGAGGATGCCATTGTCCTTCCACAGGACTGCCAGCTTGCCACTCTGCATGGAACGGGTTAAACATCCTCCCTCCTACTTTTTGCAGCATGGATTTGGAAACAGGTTCCCCAGGCTTGGCAGCTGCCCCGCTGAGGATCATATGGCGACAGCAGGGAGAAACTACTAAGCTTGGATCTGCTGCCAGGGCTTTTCAGGGATGCAGCTTCTGTTGGGTTGGTGGCACAGAATGGTGGAGGAGGTGCTGGGTCTGGCAGTACATCCACCACATCCTCAGGTGAGCTTAAGGACTCTAAAAGTAGGTCTGTATGAACTGGCATGCTGGATGCAAGGTGTGTCTCCAGTATGGTGCATATGGGATGGAGAATCCTTACTGTGGAACTGTGCACCAGGACCAGCACATGAGGGGACCTTGAGGAGCAAGACCAGTTTGCAAGTCATGTTTCCCTGAGGTGGAAAATCACTGCCTGAGTGTGGAAACTGTGAAGCTGCTTTTGACTTGTGGTGTTTGAAATGCGCCATGCTCACTTCTATGAGTGACTGCCTAATAGTTCAAATTTTGCAGGCCCTTGATGAAAAAAAACATTGTTAAAGAGCCATCCATTTATTAAAGTGGGTTTACATAAAACAAACCAAGCAGAAAAAACCCCAACCAATAAAAAAAAAACCCACACACCAAAGTTTGAATTACTGGGAAAACTGTAATGTTTCATAAGCACCAGCAACTGAGTCATTGTGGCTCGGCTCAGCAAAGCCAGCGCTGTTTGGGGAGAGAGCCCCTTTGATTCCACAGTGGCAGGGAGCCAGCAAATCCATGGTGAAGTTGGGTCTGCCATTGAGTGGGATAAGGAGCCTTGGTCCCACCCTTGTCCCTGCCACATTTCAGGGTCAGGTTGAAAGGAGCCACAATGGGTCACCAGGTCCAACCTCCCAGCTCAGGCAGGGTCATCCCAGAGCACATGGATTGTGTCCAGCAGTGATTTTCCCAACATCCTGATGGGAAACAACCACTTTGGCACAGAGGAGGAACTGAGGAAAGTAGTTTTGTTTCGTGGCTTCACTGCTGATCCTAAGGCAGGGGAAAAATGCAGTAATTAGTGTTAAATTCCCTGAGTATAAAATAGGATAAGGAAACACAGTCATTCCCAGAGGTGCATCAGCAGCGAGAAGCTGCCTGCCCATTGGTGCTGCTGCTCCTGAGCAGGGCAGAGGCGAAGGGCTGTGCCTGAGAGAAGGAAGTACAAAAATAGGTTGTTGTTTCCAGCACTGGCTTTGTGCTGGTCCTCTTTCCCCTCCCTGTGAACGCCCGCATGGATCTTTACCCCACCAGGAACCGGGAGAGAAAGAAGAAGCCACGAGCCACTCAGTGCTGCACCTGGAGTCCGTGCTGGGGACTGAAGGGACGTGGTAATGTGGGTGTCACTACTTAAATACTCTGGAGTATTTAGGTATATTTCTGGAGAAACAGGTGAGAAGGCATGCAGAGTTCTCAGCATGAAGTTTTAGTAATGCCGAGGTGGTTGATGCAGCAACATGTGTCAACACGTACCCAGGACCATAGGAAACAGCTTCAAGCAGCACCAGGGGAAGTTCAGATTGGATATTAGGAAAAATTCCTTCACTGAAAAGGTGGTCAGGTAACCTCAAAGGGACAGAAAGCTGGGAAAGTTAGGATTTCTCTGACCAGTTGATGTCTGTGGCCAGGAATGAGATTTTGGGACACGATGAAAGTGTTGTGAAGGGCAGAGATGAGGAGTGATATCAGGCTGCAAGCATGAAAACCCTTGAGCCACAAAAACTGGGAAGAGCAAGGCCAGCATTGCATTCCTCTGTGTCCTGCAGCATCCCATGGGCTGAGCTTGGTTCAGGGCCTGCAGGTGTCTTCAAACTGCAATGACCTGCAGTGGTTTTAAACTGACAGTGAGTAAGTTTAGATTGGATTTTGGGATGAAATTTATGGCTGTGAGGGTAGCGAGGCCCTGGCACAGGTTGCTCAGAGAAGCTGTGGTTGCCTCATCCGTCAAGTGTTCCAGGCCAGTTTAGACAGGGCTCGGTGCAAATAGTGGAAGGTGCCCCTGCCCATGGAATGGGACAAGCTTTAAGGTCCCTTCCGACCTAATCCATTCTGGGATTCTTATGTCAAGAGCAAAATGCAAGTCAGAAACCTGCTCCCGAGGTGACCACATGCCTTCGTTCTAAGCCTGCTGTCACAAACAGCCAAGGTTTAAAGCAGTTATTTAATCCTTTTTGGATCCCCTGTTCCGCAGGAGGCTGAAGCCCTAACACACATAGCGAGCCATACACGTGGTGGAAGCACTGATGAACTTTACTGATGATGTTTGGATGGAGATCTCCCACTAATTTCTGGAAAACCAGAACTGTTCGGCCTTCTCATCTTGGCACGGTGGGATGCATTCGGACACGGACACCGCATCCAGGATGCCGCTGGAATGTCAGAGGCTCAGTCCGTGGGCCCCGTGGAGGGTGCTGGAGGCCCCGGCAGTGGAGGCTGGTGTCGGGGTCCCTTCGGGAGCTGGGGGTGCGGGTGTGCATCCCGGGCTGCGGGGGGGCCTGGCCGGGGCCGGGCTGTGGGCGCAGCGCGGGGGGGGGGCGGGAACCGTGCCCCTCACGCCCCCCCCCCCGCGCCGGCCCCGCCCCCCGCTCGCCCAATCAGCGCCGCTCTTCGGAGCGGCCGGCCCCGCCCCCCGGCTCCCGTTGCCATCCCCGCCGCGCGCGAGCGCGCGAGCGCCCTCGGCCCCACCCCCGCTTGCTCTCAGCCTCGCCAATGGGAAGAACGGAACCGCCCGCGGCCCCGCCCCCGCGCGCGCGGGGCTCGCGCCGCTGGCGGGCCCGGCGCGGCCTGGACGTCGGCGGCGGCGCGCGCCCGGAGCCGGGGCGGGGCCCCCGCGGGGCTCGGCCGGGACCGCGCATGGCGGAGCGGCGGCGGCGGCGGCGGGGCGCGGGCAGCGGCACGGCGAGAGGTGAGCCCGGGCTGCGGTGGCGGGAGCGCCTCGCGGGACCTGTCCAGGCCCTGACGCGGTGGCAGGTGCCGGTGCCGGTGGCGGCTCGCGCGGCCGCCCCGCACCTGTTGAGAGCGGCGGGGCCTGGGTGGGCCGGACCGCGGTGGAGGTGCCGGTGCGGGGGCGCGGTGCAGCGGGGAGCGGGGCCCCGCCGTTCCCGGCGGGGGCGGGCGCCCGGGACCGCTCACCCGGGCAGGGGCCGCGGCGGCGGCGGCGGCGGGGCCATTTTGGGGGGGTGGCGGTACCGCGGGAAGTTTGGCCCTGGCCGCCCGAGCCGGGGGCAGCTCCTCAGCGGGACCGGCCGCCCGTCACGGCGCCTGCCCCAGCCGCCCGGGGCCGCGGGGAGCGGAGAAGCGCTGTGCCCGGCACCCGCTGCCGCGGGGAGGCTTGGCTGCCTCCGGCGTCGCCGGGTCCGGCCGCCCCGGCACCGCCGCACGCCCTCTGCAGTGGGGAGGCGGCGCGTCCTTGGAGAGCAGCTCGGGCGTGAAACGCGGCTGCACATCCCAGCGCCTTTCCTTCCCGGCTGCATAACCCCACCAGAGCCCTTCTCCATCTGTTGCCGTGGCCCCCGGTGGGTTTCGCTGTTCTTTTGGGATTTGGTTGCATTTGTGCTATGCTGGAGCAAAACTGCGGTCGTGAGATCTGTGATTGTGCTTTTAAAAGTCTGGGTTTGCTTAGAATAACAGAAATAAAAGGCTTCTGAAGTGTGCCTGTCTGCTGACCGAGGGGCACTGCTGGCCTGGGCCACTCCTGCTCTGCCCATCTTCACCTTGTACCTCTCAGCATTCAAGTGGGGAAAGCACTGGTCATGGCAGAGAGGGTCTACAGAGCATTCAGAACTCTGCACTCAAGCTTGTGAAACCCAGAATTGTTGGACGAGCCACCATCAACCATGCTGGTCCTTGGCCTGGGCTTTTTTTTATTTCCTTTTCTCTTTTTAAATTTTTACCTACTTTTTTTGGTGGTATAGAAAGGAAAAACCAACTTCAGGTATTTTTTTTTTTAGCATAAACAATATTAGGGTCCCGTTTGTTATTGTTTTTTGTTTTATCCAAGTGGTAGTGAGCTTACTGGAGCTGTCGGGATCTCCCAAGCACCCTGCTTGCTCTGTGAGTTGCTCTGTCACTCCTGAGAGTGAAGTCGTAGCATCATTCTCTGAGCTGTTTTATGCTGGAGAGTGGCATCAGGCCAGCCTTTCTGGACACACAAGATGTTTAGAATAATTAGTGATGGAATACCCTTTTAAAATAATTGTTTGGGTTTATCTAGCACTCAGTTGTAGCGATATCTACCTCTAAAAATAGGCAGGCCTCTGTGTAATGAGCCTTATAGTATAAACAAGTCATATCTTGAATGACTGTTGTTACTTTTGGGATGTCCGAGATAGATGCCTTTGGGGGTTTTGCCAAATCTTCTAAATTTTTTTTTTCCCTCTGCAGTGAGCTATGTTTCTTGGCCCTTACGCTGTGTAGTTGTATGCACTGACCAGAGGCAAGGCTCGGTAACGCTCACTGTTCAGAGCTGGCACAGCTGCAGAGAAAAGCTTCCCACTGCTCCTATGACAGCCCAAGGTTAAGCAGTCCTGGTTTTTCCATGAAATCCATGCTCCTATGGAGATGGCTAGCAGCAGGCTCTGCTGGGTGACTGCATCACTCCTGCTCTGAGGCTCTGCCCTCCGTGAATTCAGCTCAGAGCCCTGTTTATCTGTGCTCTGAGCCCAGTTTTCCATGAGACAGGGACACCGAGCAACTGGGTGTGATGCTGCTTGTGCTGGTCCTTCCTGGGCTGCTTTCCCCAAGTGTCCCAGGGTGCAGCTGTGTGAGCACACCATTCTTGCTGTCAGGAGTTAGGAGTGAGGCTGGCACGAGGAATTTTCTCACATTTTGCTGTGTGGTTTATCAGACTGTGATGGTTGAGCGCTGGCCCAACCTCTCATGTGCACATGCTTTTTGGAGTTTGTTTTCAGCAGCCAGTGTACTGGCCGAGGCTTCTCTGCTGCTGATGTTCAAGAGCACTGGCTCCTCGGCTTGAGAGAGAAAAAATAGCTAACTTTCTCAGCAGGAGGAATGTCTGCTCTATGAGCACTTCTTTTTCTGAGAAGGTACCAGAGAGGTCATTGTGCTCAGCGTTTGAAACAGGAGTGTCTCATAGCTTCGGTCACACTGTGCTCACAGACCCCAGCCCACTTTGATATTACCCCCAGTTATCCAGGTTTATCTGCTCAGTTGGAAGTTTAGTGCCCTTTTGTGGGCTGTATGTGGAAATGCAGTTCCGTAAGTCCTCGGTGGCAGGCCTCTGGCTTGCTTTGAGTGCAAAGGTCTTCTGGAGAACCTTTATTATAACTAAATGGGACTTTTTTCTCTTTTGAAAGGCACCCATGCTTTAGTTTAACTGAGTGAAACCTAAATGGCCAGGCTTACTAGCTCAGACAGTTTGGGACTGGGACCAGGCGAGGCTCTGCTACCCCGAGCAAACTCATGCCTACACTTGACAAACCCCTGACTGCTGCCTGTAGCTGTTCCCATCACCTGGTCAGAGATTCTGCATGGGAACAAGGGGTTCCTGCCAAACAGGAGCAGTGTTCCTGCAAACACTGCTGTAAGAGAGCCGTGGGACACACCGTGAGTGTAACATGCCCTCTCAGCAGTCAGTGCTGTTGAGGTGTCACCTGTGACTCGAGGAGGTTTAAGGGATGGCAGTGGTGGTTCAAGTGGGAAATGTTTCTCCCTCTGCAAGGGCTGGGTTGTGTGTTGATGTGAGGCTGGTTTCAGGTGGAGCTGAAATGGGTTGTCTCCCAGTGCTTGCAGTGAGTGCACTGTTAGGCTGATGCCTTGTGTTTGAAATCATGGCAGTGCAGGACCCTGAGGGTCTTTGCTTGAATGCCTGAGAGTATCTGGTCTGATGAAGGGAGACCAGAGCTCTTGCTATTTCTGCAACTTCTGAAACTAGTAGGTGCTTGGCACATTTGAAACTCAGGCCATCCAGCTGCTGCAGTGTGGATTTCAGCTTACATTTAAGTACTGAAGATTAAAGCTGTGGTTTTGGGCTGTATTTATGAGTGGACGCTGTTATTTATGTATCTTGGTTTTAAAGGAAATACCTTTATAGTAGAAATGCTGCCTGACCAAAAAAAAAAAAAACACCCCAAAAAATCCACAAAAAACCCCCTTTGTGAAATGATTATGTAAGCAAGTGAAATGACGTTTTAAAGCAAAAGTTTCTTTCCCGTTTGGGGATGGTGTGGCTGTTTTTTTTTTTTTTCTTTCCTGCTGTTTAGCATTCTAAAAATGCTTTTAGTGAATGTTTTTTGTATGGTAGGTATGAGAAATAGTTGTTTTTAAAGAGGTCATCAGCAGGCTCTGGGACCTAGCAGGAGCCAGATCTGAATATTTGGGGCTGTAGCTGATCAAATCAGCAGCACATGTGTGCATTTAAGTAATAATTAAGGTAAAACATCCCCAAAGAAACCATGTAACTGCTATTACTGTGGGAGCTCAGAGGATGCTTAGTAGAGTCGTCATCTTAAGAATGTCTTGTTGCAAAAGGATTTAGGATCTTTTTCTGTTCTCTGCCTCTGGGTCAGCTGTGTTGCGTGTTCCCAAGCCAAGGGAATCCATCACCTCCACAAAAGCTGCTGGGGTTACCTTGAGCTGTTCCCGGCAGGAGCGCAGGGCTGAGTCAGTGCTGGCTGCCCAGGGCTGTGACTCAGTGCTGTCCCCTCGAATGCACAGCCAGCCTGCTGCCAGCACAGCCAGGGTGTGTGCCTGTAACCTCATTCCAGAGCTGTCCTCTGAGAGTATCACCTGGTTAGAGGGGTTTGGGAATGTCGGACTTCTTTCCTTTTGTGTGTGTTGGTGGAAGTTGGTTGTTACTGAGCACCTGTGGAAGTGCCAGGGAGCTCTGAGGCAAGAAGCTTCTCCTGTGTACAGTATTATGTATTGTCTTTGTGGGTTGTATTCTTTGTTTTCATTTTATTTTAACTTACTTATTTTTTAAATTATCTTTTAAGATTTTCGTGCTTGAAAAGGAAGAGTGCTTTGTTTTCTTTTGGAGAAATGTCTTCCCTGATGCTCCAGGGTTAAGTCTCTCTGTGGTTCTGTCTCCTGAAGTGAGGAGAGCTCTCTGTACTTCTAACTCAGGGTTGCTTCGTAAAAAATGTCTTTATTGGGAACTCTGGCCATCTTCCTGTGCTTCTAAACTTGATTTCCCATTGCCTGGTGTCATTCTCTCAGTGCCCTTGAATGAAATTGGTCAACACCTTGAAAAGTCTGTCAGATTTGGCAAGCGAGTGGGTATGTCACAGGTAAGTACTGACTTTTGTGAGCACAAGAATCTTTGAGGAAGGAAATCTCAGATGAGTGCTCTGAAAGAGCTGCTGAAAGAAAAGCTGTTGCTGGAGTGCAGATACTATTGGGCATCAGAGGAGCTTTGTGGTAGTGAGACAAACAGGAAATCAAGTTTCCTAAGTAGTTCCAGTAAAAGGTAGGTCCTTATTTTTCTAAGTATCCTTTGTTGTCCTTTGTGAAAGTGGAGATGAGTGATCTGAGGGGCGCTCTTGCATCATAGTAGATGATGGAAGAAAACAAAAGGTTTGGGTACAGTCCCTCACCCTGCCCCTGGGGGCTGAAGCACAAGGGAGACTAGCAAAGATTTTAAATTTCCCTATAAAGGCTCGTGTAGTTGTTTGGAATAATGTCCTTTTATAGGTGTAGGAAAGCAGAAGGGTCAGGATTTTTCCATGCAGAGTGCTTTTGGCAGAGTTGCAAAAGGAAGGGCTCCTCATCAGATTTCAGAGGAATTTTTGGGTTTAGTTAATTTTAAAGAGATTTTAACAGAACGGAGTATCTAGGTAAGATAAAGAGTAACCTGAATATCCTCATTAGGAGAAAACATGTGAGGAATATACCATATTTTGAATTTATAGTAGAAGTCTTCCTCAGTTGGGGATGAGTTTGGTGCTGCATGGCAGAAGGTACTTTCTGATTACTTTGCTGCCTGATGCTTTTGTTATTATGATACTTTTAAGTTGCATAAACAAGTTTTATGATGTGCCTTGGGTAAAATTACGTGAGTACTATACCAATGTCAATATATCTTTGTTCTAAACTCAATTTATCAGTGGCTTCTCCTTTCTGTTATTGATTTCGTCATATCAGCTCTGAAAAGAGATGAACTGTTTAAAATTTGATCAAAAAGAGAACAAGCACGTATGCTAAACATTAGTTTCTTTCATTTGTCACATGCAATGTGACTATGAAGTTTTTACATAGGAATTGTGAGGCAGTCTCAACTAGGAGTATTTTCCCCATTTAGTCTGTGTAAGTTTTGAGATTTGCAGAGATAGTTAATCCTTGCCTCTGCCATTCTGAAGGGCTTCTGCTGAAAGTGTTCAGTGTGTCTAAAATTAGGTTGATTTTGATTTAGATTGATTTACTCAGCTCTTCAACTTTATTAGCAAATGAGCCTTTAAGTTTAAGCTCTCACTGTCTTTTTCCTTGCTTAGTTATGCTCTAATATTTGTGCACTGTCTGCTGGAAAACTATTAAAGGGGAAAAGTACCTTTGACTTCTTTCTTTAGATGCAGATTTTATAAAGCTTTGTTTACAGAGGCCATTCTGTATCAAAATGCATTTTAATTTTTCTCCTCAAATACTGAATGCAGATGCTGAGTTCTTAATAAAACTACTCTAAAACTCTTTAGATGGGTCCTAGTAGTAGGATCTTTAATTAAAACATTCTGGTCAAAACTGGACTAAGATAACATGTTTTAGTGCTGCTTTTGGCCTTAGAGTTGTCATGTTTTTCACAGCTAAAGATAAAGGATCAGTTTTGGTATATTTAAATAGCTGAAAAATGAGAATAATTAATATAAGCTGATGCCTGAGCTGTGCTTTGTTTGGGAGAAACTTGTAATATGCTCTGTGAGGGAGCAAGGGTTATATCCCTCCTCCACTGCCCAGGTTTTAAAGCTTGCTCTTGACATGTACAAGTAGCTCACTGTGGGAGATCAAAGGTGGAGGAGATAAATTCTCTTTTGTTGGATGCTTGCTCACTTTTATAACCCTGATAGCCTTTGGTCAAATGTACACCCATACGAGTGTTTTCCACAGCATGGAAATGACCAAGGTGTATTAAGTAGGGAGAGATCTCCTTTGCGATAGTTTCCGAGCTATTTGGAAGACAAATAGCGTTTTTCTCCCTTAAATTTTGGTAGGTAAAACTTGCCAGCTGGTTGACCAGCACTTTTTGGGTGCTGACTCTGTGCAGGTTTGCAGCCCTTTGGACCTGTTGCCTGTGGAGTCTGCACAAAATCTGGGTGTCGTTCACAGGTGTGGAGCCACAGGCAACTGCAGTTATTACTTTATTCTCTGTTAAACCAGAGTCATCTTTTCCAGCTGGACTAGAGCATGTCCTTTTTTTTTTTTTAACCTGTAAGCTTTTCAGAGCAGCTCTGTGGCACAATGCTTGTATTTTCTCAGCCGTGGTGGCTTTGATGTCTTCTTTGGGGCTGCGGCCCCTCTCGGTGAGGATCACTTTTACAGGCAGCAAAACCATCCTTCCAGTGCTGACAGCAGATAGGCTTTCCTGGGATTTAATGTGTATTATACAGACCTTCTTGTAGTGATATTTTTACAGATGCTTTTTGTCTCCTGCCGCTCACCAGTGCCAAGTGGTGTTCTGCAGTTTGATGTCATGTGATACTGTGTTTTGATAACAAAGAGGAGCTGGAAATTAATGTTTAACTCAAACCAGTGATCCTGGCAGTTGCGGGTTGGGTGTGTATGCCAGTGTTTTAATTGGAATTGGAAACATGCTTCTGAGACTACAAAAATATGTAGATGTGGCACATGGGGACATAGCTTAGTGGTGGACCTGGTTAGACTCAATGGTCTTAGAGGTCTTTTCCAGACTTGCTGATTCCATGATTCTGTGACAATCCTGCATGTTTCCACCTCTATGCCTGAGGTGGGAGAGCTTGTACAGGCTCCCTTCAGAGGAGGGTGAGTGCAGAGATGAGCTCTAGGGGCGTGTTCACTGCCTCTAAGTTTGTGATTGGATTGTACTCCTTTCACTAATGAGTGTTCAGAGTTTGATTAATAAGAAGCTAAATTGGGACCTTTCACTGAATTAGCAGCTCTCAAGAACATGAGACAGAAAAGTACAGCTGATGCAAGCAAAAGCAGCAAGGTCTGGTCGGGAGCGTGTGCCTGTGCTTTTGGCAAAGTACCTCCAAAGTGGTGAAGTCTCCCAGAGAAAGCTTTTGTGAAAGTGGAGAAAATCCTGTCTTCACTCCATAGTCTACCCATACATGCTTGAATTGGTGGGAGCTCAAGTCCAGTAGCACCCTCCACCCCCTCTATTTCATGAGGACTGTCAGGTCCTTCCATCAAATCTGAAAATCTGTTTTCTCTCGTGTCTTTGAAACTCTTGCAAAAATCTGTTATGCTAAATACAACTCTGCTGTTTTCCATGAGGATGATAATGAGTTGGGAAAGCTTCCCAGCTAGTGGAAAGGGTGCATCAGTCTGGAAACGTTGGGGTAGTTTGTCCCTGTTTGATGCTTTTATAGCAAAGTTGATTTCCCCAGACCTCAGTGTTGACAAATATGGATAACAAGGGATAGTGAATACTATTGTAGCTCTGTTGGGTTTTTTTTTCCCCGGTACAGCCTAGTTTATCTTCTTTTATCCTCTGAAAGCTATTCTTAGTAAGTGGTTGTTTTTCTTGAATTAAACGAGTGAATAATCACTATTTCATTCACTGTCCTTACATATGTTTAAATATAGTATTAACCTAATCTTCTTATATGCTTTTCCTTCTGCTGCTCCTGAGTTCCTAAAGGAATCAGGTTCGCTATTAGTGAGATCCATGAGTGAACTTGCCTGGAAATGAAATACTTCTTTTGAGCTTTGGCTTGTGTTTTTTGCCAAGATGGTAATTTATTCATATTTTTGGACAGCATCATTCTTTATGCATCTAAGTTCTATGCTGTCAAGAGAACTTTTCCTGCGTACAAATTCCTCAGATACAGTCTGAGAGATGGTTTTGTTTGGTTTTTTTTCCTGCTTGGAAGGGAGAATGATTGTTTGGTGGCAAGCCTTTGGTTTTCCATTTTAGGAGGAAGGGAAGGAGGGAGCTCTCCGTGGTACCGAGCGGGGCCGCTGGGCTGCGTGTGCTTGCTGCCACTGGCAGGGAGGGAGGCTCGTCCTGCCCTCCTGGTCCTGGCTCATCCCAGTTACATAAAATACTATATAAACTATATTTTATAGGTTTTTTTTTAATGTTATCATATATTATAGATACAGATCAACAACTTCAATAAATACGGCTTAAATAAATATAGCTAGTATTCCTATAATTCTGTACTTTTTTTTCTCTCATCACTGTGTTTCAGATCATAATGGCTAGCTGGCTTTTTTTTTTTTTTTTGCAGCTCAGGTAATACCCAGCCCTACTGGATAGTGTTCCCAACCCCACTGCTTATTTTGCATCTCCTTTGGTCTCCTTGTGCTCCTTTCCTCAGAGAGCAGCTCTTCATGCAGGCTTCAGTCAGGTTTCAGTCAGCAGCTCAGCTGAAGATGGCCCACGACACTTTTGGGGCCAGTTTGCCCAGCCTGCATATGAGCACCCGCAGCTTCTCTCAGCATCTGTGATGCCCTTGCTGGCTTTCAGCAGAAGCCTTTTTCAAGTTCAGGAGTCATACAATAGCCAGTGTTGGAAGAGACCCACAAGGATTATTGAGTCCAGCTCTTGGCCCTGCACAGGATAACCCCAAGAAGAGCTGTGGCTTGCTCTTCTTTTCAATATATTCTTCCTTCAGTCCTTTGTTCAATAGATTTGCTTTCTTTTAAAGTTTGCTTTCCAGACTTAAGCGAGGTTCCCTGATAGCTATGAGAATATTTTCTAAGTAACTGCTCTTGAAGGCTTTCGGTGAATATGGAAGGAACTGGAAGTACATTTGATTTTTGTAATAAAAGCTCTGTTGAGGAATATGGCTATTGACAGTTACTCTCTTGCCAGAGTATCACCTGATCTGTAGAACAGCTTAGCTGAAGCAGGCTGCTTTTAAAGCTAAAGAAAAATAAACCAATATTTTGAAGGTCATAACTTTTAGAGTGCTGTGGTAGAAAGGAAAGGATTTTTTTTTCTGGTAGCTTTCAGTGTAGCAGAGCTCCTCAGAATTATTTATGGCTTTGGCTTGTGTATTTGTGCATCTCCCTGGGTCACAGACCTTCTTTGCTGTCTTCTAGTGTTTTCTTGCCTAGGTTTGGTATGTTGCTCTAGTCCAAATTGGACATAAATTGTAAAAATACAAAATAATACAAGAATTGTATTAGTGGGTATTTTTACATCCAATGGTACTTAAAATGCATACAGATGCCTCTTGCTCCAGCAGTTGTCCTGGCAGCACTGCTAGTGAATACTACTTTAATGTGTGTGCAGTGGGGTAGTTTTGAATAAATGACTTTTGGATCTATCTTAGGAGGCTGCTGATGTTCTTATTGGAGAATTTCACCTCCCAGAACTAAGTCTTGGTTTCTCGTATAGTGCATGTTCACAGTGCATAGGTTATCCTTGAGAGAACAGCCAATTCCCTATATTTCTGAATCAGCAGCTGTTTCTTTACTTCACAGAAAATGCATGCAGTATGTGCATATATTAAAAATACATGCATATGTATAATATTTTATCTCCAGTACTTTGTCCAGAATAAAAACTTCAGTCTAAAAATAACTACAGTAAAAGGTCACTAAAGTAGGTTCATAATTCAGATTCCACTCAGCATGGAGTTTTTCTGGCATATGAACTGATAGACTCTACTTCTGTGGCTGAGATCTCTTAAGGACTCTTGATGGCTTTAAATGGCTCTTACTCTGTGATTTTGTTGTCCTGAACCTGAAGGAAATGTTATATCTTGAGTTATTTGCTCCCCTGGGTTGGTGTGCCAGGGGAATGGGAATTTTCCATCCTCTTACCTGGAGCAGGTGCACCACAGTCTGTGCAGAAGCAGTGCTGATCTCCTTGGTGATCTGCTGCTGTTTTAACATCTTGGGGACCTCTGGTGGGGTCATCCTTCGACCTTATGCCTGTGCTGATGTTGGGAGCAGCAGAGACAGAGGAAGGATGTGGTGGTGATCCAGGTATGTGTGTGGCCTGTGAGATGGGGAGGATGGCAGCAGGCTTCTTGGGTGGCTCCACTTTTGCCTGGAGTGGAAATACAACTGAACAGGGAAGGCACAACTCTGGTCTCCAGCAAAATCACAGGCAAGTGCCCCATGTCCCAGGTGAAGGCTGGCATCTCTTGGATTTTACATTCTTCCTCCACAGCTCATGGCTGCTTGGTGGCGGCTGCTGCCTGCGTGTGGCACACATAGAAGGCTGGCAGCTCTGCCCTTCTCCTGGAGCCACCCAGATATGCTTTCTGTGAGACTGGAGAAGAATAGATGTGCTTGGGGCTAATCCAGTGTACTTGCTCTGCCAACATTTGCAGCATGTATCAATTCTGCCTGAAAAGCATAGACTATTTCTTGCCTTTGATTCTGTACAGTGCTCCCTTTCAGGACTGATAATTGTTTCCTTTTTTCCCTTTTCTCCTCTATTTGTACAGTCAGACTCTGATTTGTTCTTGTAGACTGAGCAGCTCTTTAGGGTACATCTCTCAAGCTCCCTGTGCTATGTATCACCCTGTAGTCCTTCTGTTTGCCTTCTGCTTTGATGTAATGCTGATTTACAAGAGGTAGCAAAGCTGGGCAGGATCACGTATGCACAGGTTGCCCAGAGAAGCTGTGGATGCCCCATCTCTGGATGTGTTCAAGGCCAGGTAGGAGAGGACCTGGGACAGTTGAAGGTGCCCCTGCCCATGGCAGGTTTTGGAATGAGATGAGCTTTAAGGTACCTTCCAACCCTTCCAGTCTGGGATTCTGTGATCTGGAACTTTCATCACATATTAGTTCTTTCCCTTTAAATATTAGTTTCAGGTATGTCTTGCTGGGAGATTCTTTGGGGCTACTTTGTGTAAATAACTCAGTAGATAAAATAGGTGTAAGTATTTCAACTCCCATTTGTCTTGTTTACTTTGGCTATCATGAACAACTTTAATAATCAGCTTTTCAGATAACCTAACATCATTTATTATTTATCAATTTTTATCTGAACTCAAAAAGGCTAATGAAAATTAATATATGAGTTACGTCCCAGCATCTCAGCCCTTGGGGGGGAATACATCAAAGACGGTCTGATGTAGTCTTGAGTCACTGCCTTGATACACTCAACAGGTTTTGGTCCAGTTGCCCTCTGATGTGGTTTTCGTTCAAGGCAGACCTTATTGCTCCCTACAACTCCCTCACAGTAGGTTGTAGCCAGGGAGGGATAGATCTCTTCTTTCAGACAACAGGTGACAGGACCAGAAGAAATGACCTCAAGTTGTGCCAGAGCACATTTAGATTGACTAGTAGGGAAGATTTCTTCCCTGGAAGGGTGGCCAGGCTGTGGCACAGTCTGCCCAGGGTGGTGGTGGAGTCACCATCCCTGGAAGTGTTCCAAAGGTGTGTAGATGTGGCACATGGATGGAACACGATTCAGTTGTGAACATGGAGGGTCCTGTCTAAGAGCTGGACTTGATGATCTTAGAGGTATTTTCCAGCTTTAGTTCTATGATTCTGTGTGCAAGTAACGTAGGCCACAGGTCTGACCTGGCCTGGTCATGCCAGCATCTTGCCTCTCTCTTGCTTTCCTCCTGCCCTAATCCAAAATCTTCTGGGTGTTTTCCCTGCTTGCCTTGTCAAACTCCAGGATGTATTACACTTTCTTGAATATGAAGGTGGTAAGTCCCATTTCTGCACAATGTAGCTGAAAAATGTCTAATATTCTGTGATGGCAAGCAGCCTGCCCACACACCTGAGTGGTGATGGCATTCAGATTTTACACCATAAGTGTGGTGTTTTTGGGGTTGTTTTTTGTTTTGTTTTGTTTCTTTAACATTCAGTAACTTAATATTGAATAACTCAAGGAACTGCTCTGGAAGGCAGCTTGAGTCAGTCTTCTGTTAGAGAGATCCCTGACAGGCAGTTGCATGCCAGATCCTCGGAAGGCTTCCAGGATCTCAGAAGACTGGTGGGAAGTCAAGGTGCATCAAAAGTTAGCTTGAAGTTCTTCAAATCTGCTCATATTTTAGTAGGAGAAAAGCAGAATTGTGACTGTAAAAATGAAATGTAACACTTTCATATTCTTAGAAGTCCAGCAGCTTGTTCTTCCTAAAACAGGGATGAGATATATCAAAATCCTAGGAGTCACCAGTCTGAAAATGCAGACTGTCAGTGAGACTTGAGTCACAAACATGGGGTGTTTCTAGTTTAGCTTGCTGCTGCTATGCTCCCTCTCTGGGACAGCCTCAGAGTGGGCCTCTGAGGAGAAGAAAACTCAGTTTAAGATGCAGTCACTGTTTTTTTTGCTCCCTGCTGCACTGGGATGCTTGGTGTCTTTTCCTTGTCTGATGTGGTGGGGTGAGAGCCGCCCAGAGTCTTGCTGTGGTTTAGTTCCATCCCTGCATTGCTCCTCTGTGGTCTCCAGCTCTGCCCAGAGCACAAAATTAGTCTCTATAGAGAAATGGCAAGAAAACAACTGACCTGGAAACATGTTTTGCAGCTAACCCAGTCCTTTGTTGGGAAAATAGCGTGATTCAGGTCTTTCACAATCTTTTAACTTGTCTGTGCATGGAGTTCCTATAAGGTGCAAGTTAAAGGAATAAAGACCTCTAAAGCTCTTCCATTTTGCATGCATAACATATATTTAAAAAATAATACTGAGTCTGGTAAAAAGGTTGTTGGTGGGTGCCCTGGCTTTGGATGCACTTGTGCAATCTATGATTTTTCTTTTCCCCCTGGTGTAGTTTGTACTTTCTGGCATTTTGTGCACAGCAGATGCAGTTTGTTCTGTATCTCAGATGGGGGAAGCTATTGGTGAGCTGCAGGCTAATGGAGAATGGCTGGCATTGGGAATCAAAGGATAAGGCCAAAATTCCCCCTTTACTGTCATGGGACTCCACCTGGAGTATTGTGTCCAGATTTGGGATCCTCAGCACAAGAAAGACATGGGCCTGTTAGAGTGGGTCCAGAGGAAGCCTTGAAGATGCTCCAAGGGCTAAAGCCCCTCTACTCTGGAGACAGGCTGAGAGAGCTTGGGGTGTTCAGCCTGGAGAAGAGAAGACTGGGGAGACCTTGGAGGACCTTACAGTGCTTGAAGGGGCTTCAAGAGAGCTGGAGAGGGACTTCAGGCAAGGGTGTGGAGTGAAGGAGAAGGGGGAATGGCTTCCCATTGACAAAGGGCAGCATTAGATGGATATTGGGAAGAAATTCTTGGCTCTCAGGGTGGAGAGGCTCTGACACAGGTTCTGTAGAGAAGCTGTGGCTGCTCCATCCCTGGAAGTGTCCAAGGCCACATTGGATGGAGCTTGGAGCAACCTGGCATAGTGGGAGGTGTCCCTGACCTGGAAGACGTCCCCTACTGGTGGCAGGGGTTTTGGAACAAGATGGTCTCTAAGGTCTCTTCCAACCCAAACCGTTCTGAGACAGTATGAGAAGTGCACAAGCAGTGACTGTGTTAAGCCTTGTTTACAGCTTATACATAAACTCCTTTTACTGAAGTTGCAGCACCCTCTTCTACTGTTTTATCTTCTTCTCCAGACAATACTGCCGTCAAGTTGCCTCTCATCAACAAAATTGAAAAAATTTGTTGTCTGGGCTGCATAAGGTGTTTTTTTCTGCGGTGATTTGGGTTGTTTAAGTCTCTGTCACATCACTTTGTCTTATGTCATGTGCTGAGAGGTGACACTTGGCCTCTCTGAGTGTTCTGCTTTTAAATCCAGGAGTAGATCACATTGGTTCTTGAGGCTGTAGGCATGTTCTGGGAGCTCTCAGTGAAGGGTGTATCACAGCAGGCATGGTTTAGTATGTGCACTTCATTCCACCCTTGCTAATTCCCAGTCTGTCTCCCAGTTTTGTCAGCAATCTCTTCTTATACCAGGAGGCTGGAGGCAGTAGCACAGCCATCCCAAACTGTCTTTAAAAGCAGAGGTCTGGGAATAAAGTGCCTTGTTCTGGCACTCCTGAATCAATAAACTTTATTTAAGGACTGTGGAGAGTGACTTCCCATGGTAACAGCCAGAGAAGATACTCATATGTCCTTAATGCACAACATAATCTCATGGATTTGAACACTGTTAAACTGAGTGATAATTATTCGGCATCTTTTATTAAACATTGATTTCTGAAGCATTTTTCTGAAGACTAATGCTAAGTACAAAGTGTTCACATGCATCTAATCTTTGCCCTAGGGTGGGAGTAAGAATGAAAATAATCAAGTCTGCCTTGTTGTGAAGGCTGGAAAATACCGCTGCTGTTCAAAGGAAGAAAGATTGGCATTCCTCTAGTAGGTGCTGCACATACATAGAACAAGCTTGAAGCAAGTTTTACAGGTATTTTTGTTTTTAATGTGTTAAGCTGAAACCCTGGTTGATCACTGTAGCAATGAGAAGAGCTTTCAGCCGTTCTATCAGTTGGTGCAGCAACATCTGCTCACAGGTAGAGCATCTTCCAGTGTCAGAATTGGTCAGTGTGGTGGGATGGCTAGGTTGTCCTGTCTCTGCTGGACAATTCTTGTCCACAATTTATCTGTAGTAAAAAACCCCTTATTTTTCTTTTTTAGCTGTTGTCTAAAAACCACTAATACCAAACACAGAAATTACAACTGATGTCTTAGATTCGGTTGCCTTTTAAAAGCTGCTGCTTAGTCTGGAGGGTTGCACTGTTGGACTGCTTTACTAATGTTTAAAGCAGCTAAATAAGTAATGTAAATATTTAAACACTAGCTATAGTGAAATCATCAACAACAAGATTAAAGCCTAAACTGCTCTGAAGACATTTGTGGTAATTTTGCTCATATTAATAATTCCTTTGGTTTCAATTACGTTCTCTTCTAAGGTAACTGCTCTTATACATGAGATGATCCTGTAAAAAGAGGAGTGGCATTAAAACCTTTGATTTTGAAATAATGTTGTTTCAGTATCAAAATTTTGTATTGAGGCTTTAGGATGTACCAGTACACCAGTGAACACACTTTTTCAAACATAGGAGATGGCAAAAGTAAAAGTTAGAAGTGAAGAGTTTCTTGCTGATACTATGCAAATACGTGAAACCATTTTTTGTGAGAGAATGTTTGGAAAATACTATTCTGTGTTTATTCCTTAACATTTTTTGGATAATTCCATGTTCTAGAATAAATTATGAACATTCTTTTGTTTTGATTCCTGCAGTAAAAGCTTGGATAATACTTGATGGAGTAGTACTTTTTTTATTTTATCCTTGCATTCCTGTTGCTTAATAGCTGCTGAATTTTCATAGCTTTTGAAGTGTCAGTGAACTTTATTTCAGTGTCTTGTGTATAAAAAGTACCTGTTTGTAAGTTCCAAAAGAGTTTGTTTTATATCAAGGGAAGGAGAAGCATCTGACAGCTTGTATAATAAGTAAACTGTACTTCTTTTTCCAGTTGCAACATAATGTCCTTTTTGTTCCTAAACTTTTTTTTTTTTCATTGTGGTGCTCAATTGCTAGTCTTTCTTAACTTTAGATTTTTAAATGAGCAGTTCAAAAGGGCTGGAGGGAGTGTGGGCTGGATTTGGGCTATTATGTCTTTAATTCAGACTGATAAACTGAAGTATATCATAGATGTCAAATTGTTTCTTCATATATAGATGGAAAATATTTTCAGAGGAAAACCCAGCTCTGTAGCTGTGCTGTTGAACTGCTTTTATAGTTTATGGCAGAGACTCATGACTTGGTGTATGAAAAAACATGTCATGTCACAATCACAGAATATCCTGACTGGATTTAATGTAACATGTCTTTTAACGTACCTGTGGTTTTTGTCATGCATCAGCAGATGAGATGTCTCAACAGACTACTTTTCTTTTTCAACATGTGAGAAGTAAAATAAACAGTAAAGTAAATACAGAAAGATTGGAAGTGGTGTTTTTTTTATCCTGACCATAGGACTGATGCTGAGTGCCTACAGGTTGTTGCCTTGTGTTTGGGTGGTTTATGTCTTGAGGTGGTACCTCAGATGTCTGTTTTGATTCTCATTGCCTTGATATATTTTCAACTGATCTTAAAAAAGTTAGTATTTGGAGATATTTCTAAAAGGCCAATGTGTTATGTTCTTCAGATGATTTTCAAGTATCCTTTGCTGCCCTGGGAGAAATCATGGACATGTTTCTAAACTTTTCAGGGTAAATGAATTCACTAGTAAGGGACAAAGAATTGGTTTATTGGATTTTTTGCAAGGTAACAATATGGACATGCTGTGGCAAAGTGCTGAGCTCCTAAAAGAGGCTCTCCCTGCAGAAGGTGTTGGGGAAGCATGTCATAACTTGAACAAGCTCCAGAATGGCCATTTGCCACTGGACAGAGCCAGGTAGGACATGCAGAAGATCAGAGCTTTGTTCCTGGCTTTTGTAACATAGTGGTATTTCCCTTTCTTTGCTATTTAGAGTTTTTACTGGTTCAAGGTGTTACAAGTCTCAGTTTTTCCTTCATCTGTCATTACTGCTCACAGTATAACAAAAATAATTACTAAGATGAGCTTTCTTTCCTAGGTCTTAACCCTGTCTGGTTCTTTCCCTCACTGCAGCTTTCAATATGAAAGGACTTTTGGTACTCAGTGGTAAACTTAAAGTCTCAATTTTCATAGGTTGTTTTTAGTTTGTTAGGGAATTACTGATTGGAGTAATGTTGCATATAAGGAAGATAATGTGAAATCTAAATAAACTCAAGGACATACTAATATAAAAACTTAGTTAAAAACTATTAGCAGTGTGTTTTCTCAGGATTAATTGTAACTTTAAGCAATGCTTGCATAGGAAGAGAATTATCAAAACCTTGTTTTTAAGATACGTTTTTTGGTGGCTGTTGCCACAAATATGGGATTTTCACATCAAACCTAATTTATAGCTCATGTTCTAAGAGCTTGGGAGTTTTTATTTGTGGATATGGGAACACTAGGTTGGGACTTGGATTCTGAACTCAGTATTCTGGGTATTTTTCCTGCTTTATGCTAAGAACAACGTAGTATTTACAGTAATCTTTTTATTTTTATTGGAAAATGCCAGCATGGAGTGTTGGGAAATAAAAATGTCTTAAAAAAAAGCTGAGATCTAATCAATGCAATATGCTCTTTTATGATCTTTAAATATTGTGTCAGATCTCTTTTTTTTGACCAACCTCTAGTTTAAGACCCGAGGTGTGGAGCCATCGGTTTGTGTTGTGTAGCTCTGCTCTGTGTAACTTGAATTCAGTGCAGGTTTCTGCAGGGTACCAGCACCCTCTCGTGGGCTGTGTGATTGTGGTTTTGGAACTGTTTTACAACAGTCTTATCTTCACTCTGGTAAGGCCCCATCAATATTTTTTTAGAACTAGGAGGTTGTCTGTTAAATTAAAGCTGTTCCTAATCCAACAGCTGTGCCTATTCATAGAAATAAAATTGTTCACAGGATCCCCGTTATCCTCCTTAGAATCAGAACCACTAAACAGTTTGGGTTGGAAGAGACCTTAAAAATGGGTCTGTGTGTGTTTTACCCTACATCTGCCAGTTGTTTTCCACCCCACTGTTGGTAGTTGAGGGATTTTCCTCTTTTGCAGGAGAATGCAGTCTGATGTCAGTGGGATCGAGAAAGTGGTGTTTGGAAAGGGGGGGTTGTTGTATGAGGGGCCTTTTATATGGGTTCAAATCAATCCCTAAAAATAAAAACTAAAGATCTAAATTAAAAAAAGTCTAACAAGATGAGAACTCTGGGTTTGCTTTCAGGATAAGTTGGCTGTGATAGCACAGATAATTTTCAACCATTATTTACCACATTTTGCTGACCTGCTCTCCTAGAAGATGCAGAGATTTCAGATTGGGTACTACTATGTAACTGCTTGTACCTTATGGATGTTTCTTCTGACCCCCACTATTAACCACAGTATTAGGCATCTTGAGTCTTGATTTCTTTTTTTAATTATTTTTTTTTCTATACAGAATGTCCAAAATCGTCTTTGCTAGGGTTACAAAAAGGCTTGGCTCTGGGACTGTGTATCTGTAGTATGGCCTGTTTATTTCTAGTGTACCAGAAATTTGTCCCTTTTAAGGTCAGGAGTTGCTATTTGTAATGCACAAATTTTTAAAGAACCAAGCAATTGACTGGATTTTCTCTTCTTGCAGGTTGCAGAATCAGCATGTGTCTCCAATAGTTAAAAAGGTAAGCATACTGCATTTGCAGACGTGGAGCAGGATTCTCTGTTCTGATTCTGATGCATTTGGCTCATAACTTGGAGGAGGAGAGACTTCATCTTAATGTATTTGAACACTTATTTAGTACTTCATTGTTTTATCTGTAAGTTTTATTTGTATTTGGACTCTAAATCCCTTCACAATTATCAGATCAACAGTTTGAAAATAGAGAGGATATTGGTTGTCAAGTTGATCCTACAAAAAGTTAGTTACCCTTCTGCAAATTTGTTTTTTGCAATGCATATTAATAAAGTAAATAGGCAGAGCTGGCATGTAGGACTTGAGAGTTTGCAGAGTGTTTGAGCAAAGCTTAATAACTGATTTTGGTTGGTAAAGAGGAAATTTGGAAAATAGGAAAAAAGCCCAAATTGTAAGTCTGTCTCCTAATCCAAACCATCAGCCTACATCTATGACTTTTTTTTTTTATGAAATAGCTTCAAGATATCTGAGTCTCTTTTAACATCCCTTTTAAAGCTGGTTTAGATATTTCTTCCAATTTGCTATTATATTTCTTAGCACCGAAGAGCTGTATCAGTTATCTTTTAAGTGATGTTGAAAATATTAATATTAGTTACTGGGAGGTCTAGGCTGTTCAGTTTTTCTCTCTGAATAGTTACCACTTTTGCCTTGGTAGCACATCATAAATACATTTCTGACAGTTACAGGTGTCCTTTGGGAAAAAATATGTTAAAAATGAGAAATTCAGTCCTAACAGTAATCTGGTAAGAAGGTTAGAGACAAAGGAATAAATCTGCAAACATCTTAAGTTATTTCTAATTGGGAACAGAGCTCTAAACTTCCTTGGTTGAGGGAACAATAAATGCAAGCTCAATTATTTATGTAACAGCAGATGGCGCAGTTGGAATGGCTTTGATCACCTGCAGAATAGACTCCAAGATGACCAATAAACTCCAGTATGTGGTTATATATCAGAGCTCTTGGGGTTCCCAGTATGCAGCCAGCAGCTCTGCATCTGGAATTTGCTGTGCAGAGCAGCTTCTCAGGCTGTAGCTTAGCCTTACTAATTCTAGCAGTTGATGCTAATTTATATTCGTTCTTGCTGAAGTACACAAAACTAAGAGGAAAACTGCTGTTGGCCTGTAATACTGTCCTTGTGCTTGAAAAATACCCAGCTTGCTTGTGAGAGCAAAAAATTTAAAAAATCTTTAAAAGTGCTTACAAAATACAGTGTACGAGTATTTCTTCAAAGAGCATGTAAAGTGAGCTGATAATAGGGGCCAAATCTATAAGTAAATGAGATTTTCAAGGATGTTTAAATGCATGGAGATTTTCATGTGATGTATATTAAAAAACTTACGTTATGTGGTGTATATAAATATGCTTTATATATATATGTAAAATAGGGGCTGCAGCATGGCTTTGAGCCTCCTGCTGGTCAGGGAACCTAGACAGGGAAGGGAGTAGAGATGTCACAGCTGCAGGGTCCAGTGGTGAGCTCGAGCATGTTGGGTTTGGTTAGTGAAGTGCTGCTAATTTAAGATGCCAGTGGCAATGTCTTTCAAAAAATGCCAGCCTGGATAATTGTCAAAATATGATGGTGCATATAAGTCATCTACCAGAGATCATCTAGATTCAATCATGTGCTGTGTTCCTGATGTACTGAGAAATAAAGGTCTGAGAGCAGCTGGAGGTGACTAGTCAGAGAAGTCTTACCACTGTAGTAACAGACTGAAGAAACCCATGGAGTTTGCCCCTGCAGGCATTCCCTGCTAGAAAGTGCTTTTTTGTCCTGTGATGTTTAATCTGGGGGCAGGATTAAAGGATAGCTGCAACCCTCAGTCTGTGCTCATGATCTGTACAATCTACAGGATCAACATATCTTTGTTGGTCACTCAAATGGGGAAAGAGGATGATACCACATTATCCCATAATGTCACATGTTACTTTTTAGTTTATGGAAAGGCTGGGAAATACCACAGGTAATGTTGACAATGGGAGGCCTCTTGGTCAGGCCTGAGAGAAGTCCTTGTATGGAAAATCTGTGACTAAAGTATATTTGAGATTGGCATATTTATGTATTTCTGCTATTTCCAAATACATTCTGTGCCTTTTGAGGCAGTGTATGTAATGGGAACATGAGGAATAGTTGTAAAGGATGTGGAAAGCATTTTGTTTGATGCACTATGCTGTATAACTATTTCCTTGCTTATGTCTCTCCTTGTTTCTGAGCTACAAGACTGAAGAGTTGCCCTCCCTTATTAATAACAAAATAAAATTAATCCACACCTAGCAGTGAGGATATCTTTGATCTAGTCCTTTTATAAGAGAACTGTCTTTCCTTGCCCCTTCTGTGTGACAAAGGGTTAATTGTCACATGTGCCTCTGGCAGTGGATACGAGTGAGCTGCATCCTTCACTCATCTTTGTTCACTGGACTGTGCATCAGTGCACTCCATGGTTCTGGGGGCTGGGTAGAGGAAGCACAGGGATAACTCTCCTTTTGGGAATACATTGCTGCTGCTTTGGGAGAAGGTGAGGGGGTGGCACAGGTGGTAGGGGGTGCGTGGCATCGTGTCAAGCCATGGCTCTGGGCAGGGGGAACCTCTGCAGCGTGGCCTGACTGCACTGGAAACGCAGGAGGATGAAGCTATCTGAGAGGAGAGGTATTGCTGATTTTAAATGCTGGAACAAAGGAGTAGCTGGAGGGGTGGTGGTGATGCTGTAAATGTTGCTTTCAGGTGAGGTTTGAACCTCTTTGCTAAGTGCAACTTCAGCATTTGACTTCGGATTCATAAGAAATCCAGTTTGTTGGAAATACTTTGAGCAAGATGCATTTCCTCATGTTTTATTTCACTTGATTTTCAAGGTTTGGAAGGAGAGGACTTTTTAACAAATATGAAAATTCTCTAAAGCTGCAGCTTTCTGACTTACACTGTTTTCTAATAGTGCTGTGTCATCTATCAAGTTAATGGGATTTTTTGCGTATATGCCATTCACTGAATGTAAAGTGTTGTTAGCTGCTAAATTTCCTTTTCAAGACATATTTAGGTTTTCTCTCAGTAAAGAGAATAAACCAAGGTAACTCTTAAAGTCTTTCTCAACTTTTTTTGCATGCAGTCAATACCTAGGATATTCAAGCAGAAGAAATGCAGGCTATCTGTAAGTCCTCATGTGCTGTGTACTTGCTATAGCTAACATTTACCTAAAAATTTCTCAAGTAGTCTCCCGTGGAAATAAAAGCAAATTCTGTTGTGTTGGCAGCTGCATTTTTAAGTATTTCTGATGTTCTTCCTATCTATGGAAATACTCAGTGGTTCTATGCCTCTTATGTTCTTTACCAGAGTGATCTGCTGGTGCAGTTGTAGGGGCTGGAGGGAGGAGCTGAGCACTGCTAACTCCTGTGTTTTTTTATAAAGAAAGGATTTGGAAAAAAGGTGATAATTCTTTATATGCCATGAGTAGTCTAACTCTTAAACACAAGTGGTTAAAGCTTAAAACAGGGAGCTTAGTGTCATTTGGCTGCATTAACACTGTAGGATTGCATCTCTTAGGTGCCTTAGGGCTCTTCTGTCAACTGTCCTGCTTGGCTGTTTATCTTCCTCAACGCATTCAGAATCTATTTTGGCACAGTTACTGAAACTATTTTAAAAAAATTATGCAAGTAGAGTTTCTGTTTTCCTCTGCTTTTAACAGACAGGAGCTTGCCTTTTCTCTCCTTTAGGCTGTGGGGTGAGGTGCTGAGCCCAGGCAGGTAACCCAGCTCCTCAGGAGGGTTTATCCTTGGTGTGGAAGTGTGGGACAACTCTACAGCTTTTGTCACTTCTACCCTGGCTCAGGGCACTCACTGATCTCCTTGGCAGAAGTTAAACCAGGAATTCTTCAAGTCCTTTGTCCTTGACTACAAAGTGGTGCTGCATGAGTAACTGGAGCTGTTGTGATGTGCTAATGTAGGTGATAATTATTTACAAGTCCTGTTGATTACAGTCAACTAATTTCCTCTTGTTACAGTGGAGTGTGCTGATGTTGTGTAATGTAAACTCCCAAGGGTTGGGCACAAGAGGTTATACTAGATGGGGTTACAGTGTCAGGTGTGTGTTCAGTCACTAGTGGGGTCCCACACGCTCTATCCATGTCCCTGTGCTCTTCAGCATCTTCATAAACAGCCTGGAGGCAGGAATCAAAGGAATACTAAATAAGTTTGCTGCCAATACTAAATTGGAAGGAGCTGTTGACTCCCTCAAGGGCAGAGGGGCTCTATAGAGAGACCTTGATGAATCCGAGCGCTGAGCAGTCACCAGCCATGAGAGGTTTAATATCAAGGGCAAGTGCTGGATTCTGCACCTGGGGTAGGGCAACCCTGGCTGTGTGTATAGACCAGGACATGAGAGGAATGAGAGGCTGGAGAGCTGTGGGAAAGGACTTGTGGGGATCTTGTTTGATGGCAAGTTGAGTAGGAGTCAGCAGTCCCCTGGCAACCAGGAGGAGCATCAGGCACAGCAACCCCAGCTGGCAAGGGAAGAGATTGTCCCACTTTGCTCTGGACTGGCGTGGCCTCACCTTGAGTCCTAGGGATGGGTTTGAGCACTACAATATAAAAAAGACATGAAGCTATTAGAGATTGAAGGAGGCTGTGAAGGAAGTGAAGAGTCTGGAGGGGAAGCCATAGGAGGAACAGCTGAGAGCACTTGGCTTGTTCAGCCTGGAGAAGACTGGGGAGACCTCATTGTGATCTTCATCATCCCACTCTGTCCTTTGGCAGATTGGGGCTGCATCTTTCAGTCACTGATGGACATCTCCATTTTAGGAGGTATCTTTGGTCAGGATTTATCCAAACAGCCCAATGCCAAGCCCAGGTCTGAGGCTGCTGCTTTTAAAGGATGTTTAAAACTTGACCTAATAAATTGGTACCTTAAAGCCTAAATATCCCCCTCCCTGTTTTCCAGCCAGAAGCCGTCTCCGCCAGCCAAGAAACCAGCAAAGATATTTCACAATGGATGCAGACGATGAAGAAAATATGAGTAAGATGTGTTTATTTACATAGCAATAAACTCTGTAATAGTTTCTGAAAGTAATTTTTTCTCCCAAGCACAGGAGCAACTGCAAAGAAACTTCAGATGCTGAAATGGAAGTCCTTTAAAATGCAGTGAAGAGTAAATTGGAGCTTATGCATTAACAGTGTTTTAAATGTGCTAATATAACTATATCTTCTGTATTATACTTTACACCTTGGATTTTTCTTACAGAAGCTGACTAATCAAAATATTTCCCTGTGTTGAACCAGCAGTGAAGAAGGGAGAGATAATATCAGTAGTGCCCATGCCGAGGTGTAAATGCTAGTGTGGAGTGAGATGAAGGAGATGAAGAGAATAATGTAAAGGAGGGAGAGCGGAAAATAAGAAAGAAAAAAGCAAAGGAGGAGCTGGAAGCTCTGTGCAGGTCTCACATGGGCTGCTTATTCTCTTTAGATGCTGATTGTCCCATCCCTGAGCTAGTGAATTATTAAAGTGATTTTAAAGCATAAAAACAGTCAAATGAAGTGATCATCTTGATGCTTACTTGATGCAGCCAAGTGTGTGAGGCTGCTAACTCTGGGCTATAATTAAGATCCAATAACTTATAAAAAAAGTGTTCTTATTGAACCATTCTAAAATATTTTTACTGTTATTTGCCTTTCAGGTTTTTTTTTTGTTGTGACATAAGAGAATTGTTCTGTTGCTGCTGTGCTGTGCCTGACTAAATAATTGTACATTATGTTATAACAAATTTGCTTCTTTTTCCCCCAAGTGACAGTGGCTAAAGAGTGCATCTGGCAAAGGTGACAAAGCCCTGCAATGGTTTTGGAGCAGAAGAATTGTAGTTCAGTCTGGAGGAGTTACAGAACAATTTTAGGAGATGAGGAAGTTAGATCATTGTGTTAAAATAAACCAATCAAACCCAAACCAGACATCCTCCCTCCCCCTCATCCCTCCCCCCCAAAAAAAAACAAACCCAAAACCAAAAAATATTACCTGAAATAGAATTAATCTTTTCTCCTTAGTGAAACAGTAAACTCAACTGCAATACACTTGGTATAATTTTCTTTTCCTTGATATATAAGAAATTACTTCACATGGATAAGTTTCTAAAGGTGACTTCTCTATGAAGGCCTTTAAAAAGTGTAATTGGATAATTCTCATAATGTTTTTGATAAAATATCTCTTTTCTTAATAATGCTGTAGCTGAGGATGAATAGAAAGTGCCTTCCTGAGCTAGAGAAATATAATCTCTTTATAGGGGCATTTTTCAATTTTGTGTAATTAAGAAAAACACTAAAGTCTTGTCTGCTTATGGATTTTTTTTGTGTTAGTGCATCAATATGGGAAACCATTCAAGAAATTTGTTATTTTGTCAGGGGCTTGGCTCAGTGGAACTGTTTAGGAATGCATTTGTATAACCTCAGTTTTGAGTTGTCAGAACCTTGGCTGAGCCCAGTTCATATAAAGTACAAAATGACCTTCCTTTATGTGCCCACACAAACATCATGAATTTGAAATGTTAAATCATCTGATTTTGGGGGGTGGGGTGGATGTGTGTCAGAAATCAAAGTTTAAATTCTTAAATTCTTCACTTTGATGTGTGCAGGCATACTTTTTTTTTTAACTTTTTCTCTCTTTACTTTTATATCTCTTATAATTGTGAAGTAGCATATTAAAAATTGCCTATTAAATTTTTTATTATTTTATGTAACTCCTTCTGGGGAAAGGTTCTTAAAGGAAAGGAAGGTGGGCTATGCAGTTGCATTCATTTTGATTTATGGTAAATTTGGGAGAAAATTTCTGAATGGGGTTTTTCTAGAAAGTAAATTTAAGTGGCCCCTCCCTTAACTAGTTTGGGAAAAGATTTTTTTGGAGAAAAGTGGAAAAATTGTTTGTTTAATAAGTAAAATACTTATAAATATAAAAAAAATTAGTGATATTAAACAATAAAACTTTCTGTTACTTGAAGAGATGGTAAATTCAGAAAGTTTTTGTTGTGGGGTAGCCTGTGGTTGCATAACAAGAATTCCTCTGCAGAAGCCAGAATTAAGATGATTTTTTTTGGTTCAGATTAAATATAAGATAGTGATGATGTCTTACATTAATAAATTAATATCCCTGAGAAAACAGTGTTTCAGACTTCACTTTTTAGAGTTGTCCTTCTTTATTCTTTGGTCATAGAGATGCTACAAGATATCTGGGGAAAGAGATGGTTATTTGGAATGTTTGTTTCTGGTTGTTTTGCATGGCTGGTGTGTCTGCAGCACTCTGAACACTTGGAACACAAGCGTGTGACTCTCCTGACCTTTCTCTTTGATCTGTTTTCTCCTTTTTCTAAAAGATGCTCTGAAGAGAGCATGTGGTTTTTTCTGCTTGTTTTTAAATGAAAAAAATTACTTATTTAGAACTTCCCCAGGCCACTAAATGAGAGCAGCAGTATAAGGGATAGCTAGAACCATCTTTTGATTCAGCTAAGAGTCATCTAAATTTAATGAATTGTGTTCCAGATCAGACAGAGCAGGGGGAGTGTCTCTTAGCAAGCAGGTAATGGAAGGTCCCCAATGGATAAAGCATCTTAATGGCAGATGCTTTTTAATTACAGGGAATAAACCCAAAAATAAACCAGCATGTCCAGATGGAAGGTTTATTTCTTTACTGGCATAAAAAATTCCCCATACCTGTTCCCTGCTATGAGTGTTCTTGGGTTTGTAAGTGCTCAGACAAAATCTGGGGGGCAGGACTGTCTTTCTGCTGAAGTTGTTGGTGTCAGCTATGATTTTTACTCTGGTGGCCTTCACAGACATAACTCAAATACCTAGTTGAAGCTGCCAGCTGTTTTTAATGACTAGAAAATATACCAATCTCATGAAAAATATCCAGTTTTTAAATCATGGGTTGTATACACGATTAAGAAAACAGGATCTCAGTCATCAAGTGTTTATTTTGTGTTAATGCTACTTTAAAGCCTTAAATACACAGCAGATATGATGGACTTCAAAGGGCTCTCTAAAGCATTCATTCCTTGAAAAACTGAAGATTGGAAATACTAGATTTCTGTAAAATCATGCATGACATCCAGTGTTACATATTAGAATCATAAAACTTTAAAAAACAGCAAATAAATGCCAGTAAATGCAATAGGACTGTCCAGGTGGAGGATCAAAGAAAGCAATGGGAGATGTTTTCATGCCATTTGTAATGAAGTGCTGAAGAACCTTGCTCAGGACTTTGTGGATGCCATGGGTTTATGGGGTCTTTAGAAGCCATTAGGAAACTTTTTTTGGGGAAAAAAAAGCACATGTGGCTCCTTGCCTTGACCTCTGGGAGAAAGCAGAGCTGACAGGCTGCCCTCGGGAGGGTCACTGTGTCCTTATGCTGGTGTGATACCCTCTCCTGGGGTCTGTTGGTGGCTCTGTCACATGTGGGGAAGTGGGCAAGGTGAGGAAGAGGCAGGAGGGCCATTCCTGACTTCCCTGGAAGGGTGGCATGCCTGGAAAAGGCATCCAGGGAAAGGCTGTGCTGCAGGCTCCATGTCTGAACATGGACAAGATTGGAGGTGACATCTCTGACTTGAACAGCTTATGTTTTGACTAATCTTCCCAAGCCCTCGGGTAACTAGAGAGCCTCAGCACTGCTGGGTCAGACAGGCTTACAAAAAGAACCAAAAACGTACCTTCACCCTCGGTCTGAGAGGGAGGGACCTCTCCTTGCAGTCCAGCGACCCTGTGGGTTGAAATAAGCACAGGCCCTTTTGGTTTGCACGAAAAGTCTTTCACTTTTCCATCACAAATTTGGATTTGGATCAACTCCACAGTTGCCTCCTTTCCTGGTCTCTCGGTTTGACTCAGGATCAGCTCCCTACATTCTTCCTCTCCAAGTTTCTTCCACCCTGCAGATTCTCCAAGGCTAACAAAGCCTAGTAGCTCTCAGGCAAGGAGTAGTTTTCTTCCATTCTCTCTTAGTGAGCCAAGGTAAGCCTGCAAGTTTATTTCTTGCTCCCTACAAGTCCTTCCTGTCAGGACATGGTTTCTCCTACCTGACGAAGGAGTTCCTCCAGCTGCCACGCTTATATGCAAAAGTTTTTCTTTGTAATGTTCAGCTGGAGTCTGTTCAACTCCTATTTTCCTTCTGTGGTTTCTGGTATTGGTTTTCATATAAAAAAGGAAATAAACCAGAGACCATTAATTAGTGTTAACACAGTTATTTCTGTTTAGCCTGAAGGTCTTGGTGGTTGATAACAAGTACCTGGTGCCACCAGTAAGGGCTGTGTTTTAGATAAGATGTAAGAAACTCACTGTAAGGAAAGATCTAAAAATATTCCTCCACCATAGATATATATTTTTATAAGGAATATATATATACATGAACACTGTGTTGACAGTTGTGGCCCTATAGCCTTCATTCTCCAGGCAGTATGTTTGTTGCTGAACGAGAGCTCCTTGATTAAATCTAGCAGATTTCTAGCAATGAAATGCTTCAGAATTTGAATTCTTGACCAAATTTAATTGACTTAATTGCGTGATCAGTACTGTACAATTCTTTGTTGTGCTGCTGTGATTTAATGAAATGTGTTCCTACTTTGGCGTTTTCTTTTGATCTGTTTTTTTCCTTCCTTTTTTTCTCTTTGAGCACCGAAAGGAGTAACCTATCGAGCTTTTGCTGGAGGATGTTATAAATGAAAATTTAGTAACCATTCCATCAGCTTTGTAACCTGGGTGAAGTGATGTGTGCATGGTAGGGGATTCTTAGGGAAGACTGAAAGCGTGGCTGGAATTTGTCACTTTATTTAGAAAGAGAGTTTCCACCTGGTTTGCTCTAATTTCAATGACCATTTACTACCTTGGATCAGTGTACAAGTAATACAGATATACTGAAGTTTTGTAAGAAGAGAGTTAAAAATACTTGTTCTGTAACATTTGCCTTTTCATTCACAAATGCCAGTAGAAAGCACAAATAGTTAATTTCCTTAGTTTCTTCATCAGGATGAAAAGGAGGTCTTTGAACTTACAGCAAATTTAATTCCTTATATATAGCTCTGACATATCATTACCCCAACTAATATTTTTGAAAACAAATCATTAAATTAGTATTATATTGTCTTCCCTGCCCTCCCATTAAAATATTATCACTGTGAGTGTGCAACTTTTGTCACACTTTTGTCCTGTATAGCCTTAGAGAGGATCTCTAGTGATTTTTGGGTTTGTAACTCCATGACAACAGTTTTCTTGACAAGGAGTTATGCTTGTAAATGATAAGAGATTTTTTTGGTAGGAGGCTGTGTGGAAATATATAGTTTTGTGGTCCTGCTGGCACAGGGGGCAGCTGAAGTTCCTGAGAAAATTGGGATGAGGTGAAATGAATG